>NW_018128096.1:469034-469697 GCF_001952655.1 Monopterus albus
TGCTTGAGGACAAGCCTGGTCTCCGTATGTTATTACAGAACAGCGTTGATTAATAAAGTACTCACCCTACATTTGTAGCAATACATTACTGCAACAGTAAAGAACACAACAGGCAGCACGTATCTCCTCTCCAGCATGACTCAAAGGCACTCAATGAACTTGGATCCCTACAGGTACCCATACTTCTGAGATTAAAGTCAGAATTCTGAGAAAAAAGTCAGAATTCTGTGATTAAAATCAAAATTCTGAGATTAAAGTCAGAATTTTAAAATAAATTTATGCAGTGGCCCTAATACTCTTCTGTAAAAAGGAATGCATCAAGCCCTACTGTGTATTAATAGCCAAGCCAACTAAATAGGTTCTAAGCAAGCATTTATAAGTACTGAGGTCAGTAGCTGACCTAACATTAAAAGGTAGACTATTCCATAATTTAGCGGATGCAACAATAAAAGCATGGTCACCCCAGCATTTATATTTGACCCTAAGAACCTCTAAAAGAAACTGGCTTGAAGATCTGAGGGACCTAGCAGATTTGTGCCAGTGCACTAGTTCAGTTAGGTAAAATGGAGCCAAACCATTAAGAGCCAAAAATCAATAACTTAAAATCAATTCTAAAACGGACTGGAAGCCAGTGGAGAGAAGCCAGTACCGGGGTTATAGGCT
>NW_018128096.1:469791-486044 GCF_001952655.1 Monopterus albus
CTCAAGTCGCCATCAAACATCACCCCTAGATTTTTTACAGTCGACTTCAGGTGTCGAGCTAGGGGGCCCAGGCCCTGGTTAGAAGCAGAATTCTGAGTTTAAAGTCAGAATTCTGAGATTAAAGTCAGAATTCTGAGAAAAAAAAGTCAGAATTTTGAGATCAAAGTCAGAATTCGGAGATTAGATTCAGAATTTTAAAATAAATTTATACAGTGGCCCTAATACTCTTCCGTACTTTTTAACTCCTTTTAATTTAATTTTAATTTATTGAATGTATTTTATGTGTGTTTGTTATTGTGCTGTTTTACGTTTATTTGCACTGATTTTATTTACTTTATTTTAGTTATTCATTGTGATTTTATTTTGCCATGTAAAATACTTTGGTCAGCTGGATGTTGTTTTAAAGTGCTATATAAATAAATTTGATTTGATTCCACATGTTCAACACTGAGCCCTGCTGCTGATACAGCTGTCTTTGTGATGCCAGCATCTTTTAGGCATGCCAACCATCCAACATCCATTATAGAGCGGAACAAACAGGACGGAAACAAGTGAAAATGGAGTAATGTTGCAGAGCACTACAAAAGCAGAAGAAGGAAGAAGTGAAACACTGACTGGAAAAATTGTGCATTTAAAGTGAAAATTAACACTGAAAAGATTTATGCTGTAAATTTAAAATGGGCAGTGCATGGTACATGGAATATATTGTATATTATATACCATTAATTTATCAGACAGGTTTCTGATCTCTTAAAGGGAAAGTCCCAAATTCTTATGAATGTATATTGTTCATTTAAGGAATTTACCGCTGCTGAAACCATAACCTGCCCTCATGATATATTACAAAAAATATGTTTTCCTATACTTAATAAAATATCTTGTTTGATAGAAAAATCTGCAGCATAATATTTGAGCTGTAGTATTCAGCTGTCAGTTTCAGATGAGTGTAGAGACAGTGAGACATTAAATTTAGTATAGTGAGAATTTATTTCACTGAGGAAAAACTTAACTAAGATACATGTGCTTACTCAAAATCAAATGTCTCACTACATTATTGCATTGTGACTGACTCCTGAACAATGGATTTCTCAGTGAATAAAAATAAAAGTATAAAAGGGTCCCATGCAGGACCAGAAACACAACCTAGACATTATGTTATCATTGTGTTAAATAGTCTCTGGTCTGGTTTTATTTTACTGGGATGTTTCCATAGACACCATCTGTCTATGGAAAATAAATCCAAATTACTCTGTAATCGAGAGGTTTTCTTAAAGTGATGTGAGGAACCCATAATATCTTTTTCCATGACCTCTAGCAGCTTAATAAATGAGATGTTTTTTTAGTTCACAACAGGTAAAGTGTATGCTCACCTTGATACAGAGTAGATGCACTGACTAAATGATGCATGTCTCCTGTTTTTTCTACAGTATGACGCTCACTGTAAATATTGCTGTATCATTTCATGCTGACCTATAATGCTTACATGCTTGATTAAACAGCACTGTTACATAGTGCATCCATGAGGCTCTCTGTCTTATAATCGCCTGCTGCCATCTGCATGCTCCAGCCAGGACAGCAGCCAGTTCCAAAAAGGAAAAGAGGTGTAGTCAATATTTAAAGTAAGCTGATTCAGGTATACAGTTTATCCACCAAGGGAAACTGTGTCTGTGTACATTTTGCATAGATTTTGAATGGGGGAGGATATTGACTCTTTCAATTACAGAGTGGAAATCATAATTTATCCTATAGATTGTTATCCATGGGGTGATTCCTGCATGACACTGCATCCAATTTTCTGCAATTAGAGGAACAGTTAGGCAGGCAGCGGTCATGTCGCCCACAACCCACTGGGACTCAGGCACTAGAATGGTGGTGTCATCATGGACCCACTGGGAGTCAGGCACTAGAACGATGGTGTCATCATCGACCCACCGGGACTCAGGAGCTGAGGTGGTGTCTCCATCGACCCATTGGGACACAGACAGTGGGATAGTGGCATCCTCATTAACCCAGCATGGCACAGGAGCAGGGGCAGTGTTGGAGCTCTGGATCTCCTCAGGAACAGATGCAGAGGTGGCAATGCAGTCATCGACTGACTGGGGTGCAGGAACAGAAGTGGCGTCAAAGTCGTCAACCCACTGAGGGACAGGATCAGAGGTGGTATGGCCATGTTAATCCGCTGAGGAACAGGAACAGATGTGGTGGCATATGTGAACTCTCTGGGGGCAGAAACTATGGGGAAGTCATTGTGGACCCATTCGGAGGCCAGAGCAGATGAGACCATGAGGCAGTCGGCCCCCTCGGGGACAGAATCTGAAGTGGAGACGACCTGCTGGGGAACTGGAGCAGGTGCAGCATCGATCCACTCAGGAACAGGGCCAGAGACAGCATCAGCATCCATGCTGACCTGCTCAGGAACAGGAGCGAAGGCAGCATCATTGTCCTTGCAGATCTGCTCGGGAACAGGAGTGGAGGCAGCACCAACATCCTCTAATGACCAGCTTAGGAACAGGAGTGAAGGCGGCATCGACATCTCTGCTGACCTGCTCGGAAACAGGATCAGAGGTGGCGTTGACCCACTCAGGAATAGAAATGGCAGTGGCGTTGACCTGCTCAGGAACAGGACCAGGGACGGCATTGGTGGTGGTGTCAACCCACGTGGGAACAGGATTAAAGGCCGTGTATGCATCTCAGCAAGCTGCTCAGGAACAGGAACAGAGGTGGCATCAGCACCCTCGCTGACCCACTCGGGAACAGGTGCAGATGTGGTGTTGGCACCCTTGCTTCCCTGCTCTGGAACAGGAGCAGCGGTGGTGTCGACCCACTCCAGAACGAAGATTTCAGGGGTGTCAACCCACTCAGTGGCAGCATCCATGCTGACCCGCTCAGAAACAGGAACAGAGGTGGCATCAGCATCCAAACCAACCTGCTCAGGAACAGGAACAGAGGCAGCGTCAGCACCCTCGCTGACCCGCTTAGGAACAGGAACAGAAGCCTCAGCAGGAGCATTTTTGTTAGCACACTGAGGAACTGGAGCCTCAGCGAGGACATTTTCATCGGCACACCAATGAACAGCTGCTACACTGGGGACATTTTTGCAGACACTCTGAGGGACCAGGCTGGTGTTGGCAGGCATGCCATCCACTCAGAAACAGAAACTAAAAAGTTTGTGTCAGGGTTCTCTCTGACCCACTGTGGGACAGGAGCAGAAGCCCCAGTGTGGGCGTTCTAGTTGGCACACTGGAGAGCAGAAGCCTTGGTGGGGATGTCTTTGTCAGCACACCAATAAACAGCAACATCAGCAGGGACATTCTCGCCGGCACACCAGCTTCATCAGAGGGGAATTTAGCACCATCACACTAGAAGGAAGTGACTGAGCTCTGCTCAGAGAACAGAGAGGTTGTGCTGGAGTGGAGCATGGCTGACCATGTATTGTTTGCCATCTATGTCCCCAGCCTGTCCTCCTGGAAACAGACTGCAGCTCGGGAAAACACTGATGCTGCGGCTCAGGAACAGTCTGATGCTGCAGCTCGGGAACAGGCTGATAAGAAGGGATTGTCTGTGGGCAACCCTTCTTCTTGGTTTTCTTTTTCCCAAGACCTCCAGGACAAACGGCTAGCCTAGTTCCCCAAAATGGTGAGAGTCAGGGTCAGAAGCAGGATGGTCCTATTTAATCTCAGGGGAAGGAGTTAAAGACTCTCCATCAAAATTAATGGAGAGGGTGGCAAGCTGTGGATTGGTAGTGCTATGGGGCTGAGGAGCCAGGCTGCTACAAGCATGGAACCCAGATACCACACCGTTCATGTAGTTGAAAACATAAGGGGAAAGGGGTGCTCCAGCTGAGCCTTCAGCTGTGTCTGGATGTTTTTGGCTTCAGCTGGGCTCAACGTGATCCCATCCCAAAATTGATTGACTGAAAGTGGCTGATGGTCAGGTGTCAGGAGCTTAGAGTTGAAAACAGGCACTTAAAGGTGTTGCTCACACCAGGCTTGGACTGAGGATCCTTGGATGACCAATCTTTGCAACTTTTTCTTATTCTGGTTTCAATAGAGGCCACCTGAGCCAACAATTGTGGCACTCCTGGTGTTACCATCAACCAGGGGTGACATCAATAAAGGTTCCCAATCTTGGCACACATTTCTAGCTGCTGCCAAGGGTCTGCGATGGTGAGAATATGTTCAAGTCATAACAAGCAACTGTGTAGTCTGTTGCGTTCTCTGTTGGCTGATTCATACTTTCAGGGCTTGGGCTAGGGAAGGACCCAAAATGCAGACACAGACTGAGAAATAGCATTTAGTAGATTTAATATAATTGATACTAGATTGAGAGACAAACAATACAACTCCAGGAACTCAACCTAACAAGCATAACAAAATAACTACAGAGCACTACAACAAAACAATTCAATGAGCTGAATAATAAATAAATAATAAACTAAAGCACACAAAACTAAACTCCAAAAACCCAAGGTAACAAACCAAAGATCCAAGAAGAAGACAGGTAAATCCAAAGTTCATAAGAGAGACAGGAGAAAGAGTCCAAAAGTTCATGTGAGGATGTGACAGTGTTCACTCCTCCAAAGTTTTCATGTCATGTCTAATCAAAACTCAAGAGGCACTGTATGTTAATTTATTAGCTAGGCTTTGTATTTAAGATACTTCTCTCTTGCATCTGGTTTTCAGCTCTATAATTTCTCTATATTAATTCTTTACAAGATAAATTCTTCATCTTTAGCTGTAATGGATTATGAGCTTGTCAGATCCTTAAAATAAGATGTGGACTCCCAGGAGGGTTTATTGACAGAACAAGCAGCTGTTTGACATAAATGATGCATCCACACAGGTAAACTCTGAGACTATTCTAACACCCCACACCACCACCACCACCCCCATCATGACACACACATCATATTCTAAACTCCCATCACCCAGCCATTTGCTAAGTTTGCTAAGAAAGTCACTGACAACGGCTGAAGATCACAGCTGTAACAATACAGGATGGTCATGTCAGTTATGTCAATATGTGGAGGAATGTAGTTTGTGTATGTGTGTGTGTGTCTCATTTAAGAACTATTTTTACTCAACTCTAGCCATTCACCAGCATTCTGTCATGGTCTGTCCATAGACATGGAGCCTTGGGTAATATAAGAGGTTACAATGTGCAGTCCATAAGATGGGAGAAGAAAAACACTTATTAATCACCAAATCATTGTCTGCTGCTTTATGTTCTTCTTCTAAAACAAACCAGACACATTAAACACATCACTTCCCCTTTGGTAGGAAACAGTTGAATTACAGCTTGAGAGTGCAAACTAGTATCCAAAAGAACAGACAACAATCACATGAGTTAGCTAAAAGTTGTGGCTAAAATGATGAAAAAAGAAAGATAAAATCTGCTAAAGTAATGGACAAGCAGTTGAAATAGATAAGCTAGCAACAATATATACTCATATGGGCAGTACTGATGAAGGGATACTGGGAAACACACTGATCACTGGTCAGCACTGTTTTGTCATCAAAGGAGAATCAAGAAACTCCACTCGCAACTCTAACCCTGACTTCATACTCAGTATAGCCCTATTAATATTCCTATTATGAAATCATTGTTATGCTATTATGAAACCTCTTCTAGTTTTAGCAGAAGATTGAAGCTGCAATACTCTATTTTTGAATAAAATACTCCTATAAAAGGCCAAATCATAAAGTGAAGTTCCAGCAGACAAGCACATCCTATCTCCATAGGTCATTGGCGAGCTATGGCGCTGACCAGGGCTGCCTCAGACATGCGCTCCTGTGTGTTTTTGTTGTTGTTCTTGTTGGCTTTCTGCAACCCTGCCCAGATTACTTTTACTAGGGACAAGCTTCTGAACATCTGACAGCTCAGTTTGGACATTCCGCCCCCGGTTGTCATCAATGGTGGAAGCTGTTTGAACATTTTAGCTGGTTGAGCAGCAGCTGTTTTGGGGATCTGGAGGAGACACTGGAGGGGGAGAAGGGCCTGCGCCCTCGTAAGACTATGACGGCGGGCGTACCAAACGCCACTCCCGGCCATACAGCTAGCTAATCTCCGTTCCCTAACTAACAAAAAGGACAAACTGCTGTTTGTCAATCGGACTAACTCGGATTTTTCACATTCTGCGGCATTATGCTTTGTGGAAACATGGCTCAACGACTCGATCCCTGATAAGGCTGCCCACCCCACTGTGGAGAGCTATCAATTGGCTGACAAGCTGAATAAGTTTTATTATAGGTTTGAGAGGCAGAACTCTACACATCTCTCTCTCACCTCATCTTGGACCCACAACCAGTAGCTGCTTCCTCTAGGACTGCCTCTCCCCCCATCAGCCCACCTCCTCTGAGGATCTGTGAAAGAGATGTGTCTTGCCTTTTAAGAAAACAAAGGATCAGTAAGGCACCAGGCCCAGACAGTATGGCCCCCTCCTGTCTGAAAGTCTGTGCCGACCAGTTGGCTCCGATCTTCACACAGCTCTTCAATAGATCACTGGAGCTTTGTGTAGTTTCCTCCTGTTTTAAAAGCTCCACCATCATACCAGTTCCCAAGAAATCCTCCATCAGGGAACTGAATGTCACCCTGACACCTGCAGTCATGAAGTGTTTTGAGAGACTGGTACTGACCCACCTGAAGACAATCATAGACCCCTGGCTGGATTCCCTGCAGTCTTCTTACCAAATAGGTCAGTGGATGATGCAGTCAATATGGTACTGCATTACATCCTGCAACATCTAGACTCACCAGGGACCTATGCTCAGACCCTATTTGTGAACTTCAGTTCTGCATTTAACACCATCATCCCAGACATCCTCTACTCCAAATATACCCAGCTCACTGTGCCTGTCCCCACTTTCCAGTGGATCATCAGCTTTCTGACGGACAGGAAGCAGCAGGTGAGACTGGGGAAAACCACATCCAGCACCCGGTCAATCAGCAGAGGTGCCCCGCAGGGATGTGTGCTCTCCCCGCTGTTGTTCTCCCTCTATACCAATGACTGCACCTCAAGAGACCTCTCTGTAAAAATCCTGAAGTTTGCAGATGACAGTCATCGGCCTCATTCATGATGGTGACGAGTCGGCCTACAGATGGGAGGTTGAACAGCTGGCCCTGTGGTGTGGACATAACAACCTGAAGCTGAACACATGGAAGACAGTGGAGATGATAGTGGATTTTAGGAGGAGCTCCCCCACCCTATCTCCACTCACTATACTCAGCAGCACTGTTTCAGTCTGGAGTCCTGGACTCCACAATCTCTCAGAACTTGAAGTGGATAACCAACATCAGAACCATCATTAAAAAGGTGCAGCAGAGGATGTACTTCCTGCATCAGCTCAGAAAGTTCAACCTGCCCCAGGAGCTGCTGATTCAGTTCTATATGTGAATCACCAAGTCTGTCCTCTGTTCTTCCATCACTGTCTAGTTTTGCTCGGCAACCAAACAGGACAGGAACAGACTCCAGCAGACAGTCAAAACTTTGGAGAAAATTGATGAACAGCTAGTCAGCTGCTCTTTTAACTTGTATATATTTTGTATTTATTTTGTTTAAATTGCTGTGCACATCAGGGGCCACTGGGCTGGAGTCAAATTCCTTTTATTTTTGCTAATACTTGACAATAAAGTTTATGCTTATGCTCCTGCCAATTCAGACAGTGATTTATTTATCATCTGACTTGACAGAAAGTCAGCTGTTGGGATAAAACCTCCTTTCTGAGGATGCAAGCAAGGGCAGTGAGGGGTGTGGCAAAAGAAAACTGCATTGTTTACTGCCTGTTTATACTGCTTATTTTGCATTGTTTGCACTGTTTGTTGCTTATTAATACTGCTTATTTTGTTATATTACACAGCCTTATGTTTGTTTACTATTTACTTGCCCCTTGCATATGGATATGTACATACACAATGAGAGCCAATGTACCAAAGTCAAATTCCTCATGTGTCAGACACACCTGGCAAATAAAGCAGATTCTGATTCTGAAATAATAAACCATGTATTAATAATTATAAAATTGTTTATTTTGTGTAGAAATGAGACACATACTACTTTCTTTAGCTAACTTTGGCTGTGGTCCTTATTTACTTCTGGCCAGGGATCATCGCTACTGCACAGTGGTTCCTAATCACTGAGGCAAAACATGTACTCTACAACACAATCAGAGAAGTGAATGCAAATATCATAATGCATGCATGCTATAAAACAAAACTAATTTGACCAATATCAATTATAAAGCACCATAAAAAACAGTTCAGGTATCAACATGTTCAGCTCTTCAAGGACATTCATGCTTCTATTCAGAATTTTTCTAAACTTCATACTTTTAAAATATTTAGCTTTATTTTGAAAATCTTGCTCAATTCAAATGAATGGGAAAATTCTACTTCAGCATAATTTCAGCTGTCAAAATGTTCAGCTCTTCAAGGACATTCATGCTTCTATTCAGAGGTTTTCTAAACTTCATACTTTTAAAATATTTAGCTTTATTTTGAAAATCTTGCTGAAAATGGGAAAATTCTACTTCAGCATAATTTCAGCTATCAAAATGTTTAGCTCTTCAAGGACATTCATGCTTCTATTCAGAATTTTTCTAAACTTCATACTTTTGAAATATTTAGCTTTATTTTGAAAATCTTGCCCCATTCAAATGAATGGGAAAATTCTACTTCAGCATAATTTCAGCTGTCAAAATGTTCAGCTCTTCAAGGACATTGGTGCTTCTAATCAGAGGTTTTCTAAACTTCATACTTTTAAAATATTTTGCTTTATTTTGAAAATCTTGCTCCATTCAAATGAATGGGAAAATTCTACTTCAGCATAATTTCAACTATCAAAATGTTCAGCTCTTCAAGGACATTCATAATTCTCTCCAGAATTTTTCTAAACTTCATACTCTTGAAATATTTAGCTTTATTTTGAAAATCTTGACCCATTCAAATAAATGGGAAAATTTGTCTTCAGCACACTTTCAGCTATTTCAGCTATCAAAATGTTCAGCTCTTCAAGGACATTCATACTTCTCTTCAGAATTTTTCTAAACTTCATACTTTTGAAATATTTAGCTTTATTCTGAAAATCTTGCGCAATTCAAATGAATGGGGAAATTCTACTTTCACCTATCAAAATGTTCAGCTCCTCAACGACATTCAAATAAATGGTAAAATTCTACTTCAGCATACTTTCAGCTAGCCAAACCATTCAGATGTCAAAATATTCAGCATTTTCAGGGCAATCGTTCAGCACTCAGCATCCATACGCATTTTCTTCAGAAAATGCATTTCTTTAGTTGTTTTTGTTTTTCATTCATACTGACAAGGATCACACTGTGACTCTGCCAGGCGTGGCACAAGGAGTAGCTAATCAGATTCTAGGAGTGGCCAGTGCCACTGCTGGGCACCCCTTGGCCCCTGCCCATGCAATTACAGACACTTATTCATAGACAAAAAAGAAACAGAAAATTATTAATCAAATTTTAACAACCAATTCCAAATTGTCTTTTAAACAGCAGAGTCAGTTTCCATCTGGAGAAATATGGACTCACCAACAAATTTGCCTCTCTCTTTCTTTTAGTACAGAACACCACAGGATTTGGAATTGTATTTGTACGATTTTATAACTTACAACTGACTCAAAAATGTTGATTTTTGTCATTGTAATTTGGAACGGATCAGTGGAAATATGCATGAGTCAACTGTTCTTTAGAAGATTTTAGAAGTTTCTGTCAATTCTTTGTTGCTTTGGCCCAGTTGCCAGGATCAGTTCTCAGGCTTAATAGTTACTTCTCACTGCCATTATGAAGCTGGCAACCTGCAAGAGTGTACAAAGCAGCTTTAACATCTTATTCACATCTTGAAATGTAGTTGTCCTTGGGGATTGGGATCTGTCACATGAACACACAAACCATTCTGTCAGCATTTCCTTAAGTAACCATTAGCCTGCTATTACAGCTTAATTAATATTGATTGTCTGAGGTGGCTATCATCATGACATATTATCATGGCAACGCTATCCCCCCAACTGATACAGACTGAATAAAAATGATTGGAAGTGTCTGTATCCATACAAGGGAGGAGGGTGGGTGTGCAGGTGTATGCTAGTGTTATAAGCCAAAGGCCTGGAGACAGAAGACCCAGGTTCTGGCTGGAGAGATGAAGTAGATGTGGAGCAGTGCAAGGCAGGTTCTGGCTGGAGAATCGAAGTAGATGCGGAGCAGTGCAAGGCAGGTTCTGCCTGAAGAAACAAAGTAGAAGCAGAGCAGGGGAAGGCAGGTACTGGCTGGAGAGACGAAGCAGGAAGCCAGCTTAGAAACAGGAGCATGGGAAGAAGGTCTGCATACAATTGCGAAGAGGAGCCTGGATCTGTTCAGGAGCGAACATAACAATCTGGCGACGAGAACACGCCCATGCCTATCTTAAGTGGAGCTGGGCAGATTAGTAACAGCTGCACTGGGCATGTCTCTTCGCCTAGTCCAGTTGCCGACATGTGAGGAAGCAGAGGTGCCAGCAGCAGATGTGACAGCTAGGAATATGCTAAATTAGGGTGCACTCACCTACTGTAGGCTTCAATGTTTCAGACTTGCACTGTGTTCTGCAATGAGAGCAGCTGTGCCTGGGTTTCCCTTTCCAGATGTGGCATGCACCATAGGCGTTGTTAGACCTCTTTTACTGGAGTGGCCCTGTACTGATCAGCTGTTCCCCAATAAAATTACACATTCAAGGTTTAACAAGCTCCTATATTGGCAGTGGGTTAATTTTGTTTGATAATAATGGTAAAAGAACTGATTAGTTGTTCTAAATCAGAATGTCAAAGCAAAATACAAGTTGAGGTGCAGTGCTCAGGGTTTGTGCTGGTGCACCGCAGCACACACAGCAATCCATGTATTGGCACATGAAACAAAAGAAAGGAATGAACTGAGGTATGTGACGAGACTAAATTATTTTGTGAATAATATCAATAGCCTTATTTTGACTAAAACATTACTGACTCCTGTAGATAGGAATGAGAAAATTATTTAGTGATTGTTTGTTGTTGCATTGGTTGTCTTGATGCTTCTCTGTTGGAGGTTTTTTCCAAGGGAGTTTTTCCTCCACACAGTTGCCAAGTGCTTGCTCAAGGGGGATTTGTTGGGTTTTTCCTCTATAATAATAATAATAACAGTAAGCTCTAGACTTTACTTTGTAAAGTGTCCTGAGATGACTTTTGTTGTGATTTGGTGCTATACAAATAAAATTTTATTGAAGTGAAATTAAATACAGTTTTTGAATCATATCAATGGTCTCTTTTTGACTCAAACATTATTGACTCCTGTAGTTGCACATAAGAAAATTCTTTAGAGGCTGAGACAGGGAAAATGTTCAGAGAGAAGAGGGTGAGAGAAATGAGACCAGGCTGTAGTTGGTAAACAAGATAACAATAACTTAGCTATCTAGTAAGTCACCAGGCATGGATGTTGAATGTGAAGTAAATTAGAGCTCTGTTCATCAATGCGTATAATCAGTTGGACTACTCTTAAAACAGTCATAATACATCACACTGTTATTTATCTCTTACTGGTCTAGGACCCAAAATGCAGACCAGACTAGGAAGGGGGCTTAAAATGTTTTTATTAAATAAATAGGGTACAAATAACCAAGGTGTAGCTATGGTGCCGGGAGCCCTCAGGTGAGTCCGACAGGCAGGAAAGAGTTAGGTGGAGCTGCCTGGTCAGGAACACATAGCGGAGACAGGCAGGAGAGTGGTCGAGGTAGCTGGAATATCAAGATTACACAGGTGAGACATGCAGGCAGGAGAGTGGTCAGGGCAGCTGGAGTATTGAGAACACACAGGTGGAGTCAAGCAGACAGGAGAGTCACGACCGTGACGCTGGAGATTCAGGAACTCACAGGCAGTAGGTTAAGGCTGACGTGTGGCACCGTAGTTGGTACACAGCACGTAGTGCGGGACAGGAGTGTGACAGAGTCGCTGAAGATTCAAGAACTCACTGGCAGTAGATTAATTTAAGGCTGACGTGTGCCAGTGTCGCTGGGACACAGCATGTAGTCCAGGACAGAAGTGTGACAGCGGCGCAGGAGATACAGGAGCTCAGCACCAAGACAGTTCAGAGAAGAGATAGGACTGGAATTATGACAGCGCCGTCAGTGCAAAGGATCAGTGCCGAAGAACAGGACAAGAAAGGCCGGGTGTGGTGAGCATCGTGAACAGAGTGAGTATCATCAGTATCTTCAATAGACCAGCCAGTGACTGAGGGAAAGGGAGAGGTATTTATGGGCTGTAGACTGGGAGATAATGAGTAATTGATGCAAACCATGAACAGTGATTGAGAACTGAGGTAAAGCTGGGGCAGGTGACGGAGAGCAGGAAGAAACCAAAATAAAAGCTCTCAGAACAGGAAGTAATGCCAAACCATGACACACACATAGCAGTTTATGTTAACATTGGACTGCATTGAATGAATAGCCTATGACATAATATGCGATGCTCTTTCACACTGTTCAAATGATGTTTGTTTTATGCATTTTTAACAAACAGTTGAATTTGAGGCAGGAAGGGAAAATGCGGAGGAAGCTGTCCGTGTCTGTGGAGACAGGTGTGTGGCGCAGCCATCCACTGCACAATAAAATTTTGAAGAAACTGGAGCATTATGTTATGCAGCCTTATGAGTTACCAAAAAAGAGAATGTTTTTCTTTAAATTAATGATTTGTTGATAGATTGATTTGTTGTGAAAGTTTAAGTTTAACAAATCAAACTGGGGCTGCTTGACAATTAGCTAAGTTATTGTAAAATGCAGAAGAATGCAAAGAGATCCCCAATACAGGGCCAGACCTTTTATCAGGTCTGCTCATCACACCCTGCCTGTTTGTATTGCTCTTGTACGTTCTCTAAGATGCTTCTTGTTTGGTTTCTAGTCCCTGCAAACTTTGGACTGTTACAATTTGGACTCTTGAGTGGTGACAGGTGTGATGAAGTTATTCATTTTTCTACAATCCGTTGTGGTTTGTGTCCTGCTTCCTGTTTTGTGCTTTTATTTTTAGTTAGACTTCCTGTCTTATGTTGGCTTACCTGCCCCAGCTTTACCCCGGTTCACAATCACCATTCATGGTTTCCACCCGCTGCTCGTTATCCTCTGGTCTCCTGTCTATATATCCTCCTTCCATTCATCAGTCAGGTTGCTGGTTCATTTTGTCTCCACACCTTGTTGCCCCTGTCATCTGTTTGACACTTTCCACTCACCACACCCTGCCCATTCGCGTCCGTTGTGGATTTTCAGTTTGTGCTTTTAGGTTTGTTTGCGTTTTTTGTGGTTTTGAGTTCTTTTTGCCTTGCTCTCTGACTGAACTGTTGTAAGTTTCTGTCCACGTTCTTTACTTGTCAGGTTGACCCTCATGTTTTTTGCCCTGGTCCTGTTTCACCCTGTTATTAAAAAGTCCAAGCAACTCCTTGGTTCTTGTGTCTGCACCTTGGGTTCTACCTCACCCGTAAATCCTAACACCTTTGTGCTATAAAATCATGCAGAGAATGTTCTTAATGTATGTTGAAGTACATATTTTCATAAAGCTTATTATGTCTACATTTTACCTTTAGCAGCAGCAGTAGTAGTAGCAGGCAGTGGAATAGTGTTCTAAGCAAGGGAAGTTCACAGCAAATTTATTCATGCAGAAAACATTTAAGAACATTAAAAAAAAAACAATTGTGCGATTTGAGTAATGGGGGCCTGTGCCCCAGTAGAGCTTTGCCTAGCAACGCCCCTGGCATGTACCTTTAGGATTCTGGATTCCTGTGTGAATACTGTCTCATGCCACCCATAAAGGAGCAGAGTTGTGGGTTAAAAACCAAGTCCTACAGACCTGCTGTTTCTTTCTAGGGTAAGACTAGGAACAGCTGCTACATAAAGGATTCTTATTGAACTGCCCACTGAAACAAAAATATTCTCAATTTTGTTTGTCCACAAATACTGACCCCGTAGTTACGAAGGTTTGGGGATGATAACCTAATGCGCTGGTGTTGTGTCCCGGCAATAGCAACGAAAACAAACCCCCATAATCAGTTTCCAGAAGCTGCTTCATTCTGTAGCACGTTTAGCCTACGCATCGCTATGCTCAGGTATCATGACCAATATACGGTAACTGTTGTGGCCATACAGCCTCGCCCCTCCATTCACATTTAGGCTACTCACCACACCGAGCCGTAGGCTCCAGAGCCCACCGGCGTCAGGTTCTGGTACCGCTCCGGAACCTCCCACACAGTCTTGTTGAGCTCCTGCTGGTAAAATCCAGATCTGGCGGACATCTCTCCGAGCCGGCGACAGAAAAAAAGCAGAGAGCAAAGGCTAAGGTGGGATAATGGAGATTAACTGATGAAAACGGTGGACGGAAACGGACGGCCCACCGACTGCTATGCGAGCTGTTCTTGTTACTGCTTCCACATTCCGCGCTGTCTACTGTCTCGCTGCTTGTTCACCCCACCCCATGACTACATTGTCAGAAAGTGAGATAGATTGACATATATTATATTGTATGCACGTGGGCTACACACAAACTGCTACCCTGTCTCAGGAAAGTAATTATAGGCTTTTAATTAATGCTGTATTAATAAATTTCTGGCCACTAGGGAGCAGAAGTACTTCAAAACAGGTTAAAATGACAGACACAGTGGGTTTACCTCACTTTGAATTTAAAGACAACTGGCTTTTGCAGCTGTAAACAGACTCATAAAGCAATTTTTTCCAGGTCTTGTAATTAAAAGAGATTAAAAATTTGCACATAGCTAAAGAGTGGATTTTACATGCTGTGAGTGCTGGGATTAATGTTACCAAAAGTTACCACACCAGAGAGTATAAAAATACCAGTTCCGTTAATTGAAGTGCAAGGATAATTTGTGACAGCTGACGTCAGATATTTTTGCACTTAGGTTCTGGGTTTTTATGGCCTGCAGCTGTCCAACACCCATGCTGTTTTGTGCACAATATTTTACAATCTGCAATAAAAGTAGGGTTTTTCATGGGAATGGATGGGCAGGCTTGCTGGAGAATCTTGTACAGTCCAATTTAGCAATTATGATTGATGAGTCTCTGGCACTGGTTGTGCAGATTGTGAGGAATCCTATTGGTGGTGGAAATGTAAAGAGGAGACTGGGTATTCTATTGGAATGTGAAATTTTATCCAAGAAAAGATGCCAGTTGTACATTAATGAAAACTCTGACATGACATGCTTCTCCATCTGTCTATCACACCTCCTACATGAGGGGCTGACTGACCATCAAGCTAGAGAGTTAGGTTTTGTAAATCACAGGACTGCAGGGTTCACACCTGACACTGCTGTTACATTGGCAGATGTAAATTCAACCAGCTGGTACAAACCAACACTGTGGTATTGTTTAGAGCAGAAGGGAGAATAGATTTCACCAAGTATGTGGCTGACCATAGGTGTTATGGAAAAACAGTGTACATGCTCCTGCTTGATAAACATTATTATAGGATAAAAAGTATAATAGGTTTTCTCGGTGTGGGTTATGTGTGCCCCTCATGGTGTGCTGGATACAACAACAAATGTTACCACTCCTGCAGAGATCCAATGCCAGTGTCTTGATCAAGAGGTCGCACACTCAGTGCAAAGAGTGAGGTTACGGACAGATTTTGTATAACATCAGTCAACTATCGCCCACTAGCTGGAACCAATCAGAAATGTATCATAGGTATGTGGCCTTCATAGTTATCTCCTAGATAGGCAGCTGGGGCCCGTTTCAAGAAGGAGGTTTTGTTGAAACTCTGAGTTTGTTAACCCCAAAATGAGGAAAACTCGGAGTTTTCGGTTCCAGAAACGAAGGTAACTTAAACCCGTGAAAGCGGGGTAAGTTAAACCCGTTTCAAAAAGAGAGGTAATCTAAACTCAGAGTCAATTACTATGGCAACTTACTCTGTGAACCTAACCTGATTGGGAGCAGGTTTTGTACGGGAAACCCAGAGTTTCCTCCGGTCTCCGCCCCCTTTTAAAGTGAAAGGTGTTTAAATAGGCCTACCTCATTTAATCTTTCAGTACATTCATAGATTGCACATGTTTCCGTCACACAGAGACCAAAATGGCATGTCCATTTATAGAGGATCCTGTAGATGAGGAGTTTGTATTAATTCGCAGGGAACTGAATTTACGTCGGGAGAGGATTTTGAGGCCACGAGTTGATTTTTTGTCATATCCCCATGTATTTTTATTTGAGCGGTACCGTTTTTCTAGAGAGTCCATAACATATATCAA
>NW_018128096.1:487018-491367 GCF_001952655.1 Monopterus albus
AATACAAGTGAAATATAAAGTAGATGAGCAATAATACAAATCTAAATAGGCAGTAAAATCACAAATCTAAGGCACTTTAAAGCAGCAAGTGAAGGGAGCAAATAAAAATACAACAAGAACACGATATAATGCAGAGAGAATATATGCTGCATGAGAGCCGTGGAGTGTAAATACTCAGCAGTAGGTGTGCAATTGTGCATGTGCAAAATGAGTATGTAAACAGTACAGATAGAATTACACGAGGTAGATTCTGAGTCAGCTGTTTAGGAGTCTGATGGCAGAGGGAAAGAAAGAGTTTCTCAGTCTAGTGGTCCTGCATTTCACATTTCTGAGTCTCTGACCAGAGGGTAGGAGTATAAACAGTCTGTGCTGGGGGTGGGTGGGGTCCTTGAGGATGGAGGCAGCTTTCCTATGCACCCTGCGGTGGTAAATGCTCTGCAGAGACGGCAATGGGGTCCTGGTGATCTTCTCTGCAGTCTTTACCACTCTCTGCAGGCGCTTGTGGTCCATAGCAGTAGTGCTGCCATACCAGACAGTGATGCAGCTGGTCAAGATGCTATCGACGATGCGGCTGTAAAAGTTGCAAAAGATCCTAGGCAACATGCCAAACCTCCTCAGCCTCTTCAGGAAGTACAGCCACCGTTGGGCCTGCTTGACTGGCTGTGCGGTGTTAAGTGTCCAGGTGAGGTCCTCACTGATGTGGACTCCCAGGTATTTGAAACTGCTCACCCTCTCCACTTCGAGCCGCAGATGAACAGTGCCTGATGAGATCTCCTCTCCTTCCTCAGGTCCACTATCATCTCATTTGTCTTGTTCCTGTTGAGGCTGAGATTATTGTCCTTGCACCATGACACCAGACTTGTCACCTCCCTCCTGTAGGCTGCTTTGTCCCCGCCAGTGATGCAACCTATCACTGTGGTGTCGTCTGTGAACTTTAGGATAATGTTATCTTTGTGGGAGGTGACACAGTCGTGGGCGAACAGGGTGTACAGAATGGGACTGAGGACACATCACTGTTTTGATTGATTGATTGATTGATTTATTCTTTCAAACATGCAGAACAGAACAGAACAATGAACAAATGACAATAACACACATGATTACACATATCCAACCAATACTAATTCAAAATCAGTTTGCTTACACCTAATACATGTTTGAATGGAGTAGGAAGAAGTCAAACTTATCCAGTCCTACCCCATGACATCATATTATACAAATTTATGCAACATTGGCTGCAAGCAATATCACTACATAGATAAAGCAGATTGTTACTTATTCGTGCATATATCTTGTATAACACATACATTTATATTTATATTTAAACTCCTTAATTCTGGTACTATTTTTCATGTCCACAGTTAAGTTATTCCATAGTTTGACCCCACTTATAGAAATACAAAATCTTTTTTTGGTTGTTCGTATAGCATGAACTTTTAAATTTAAATGTCCCCTTAAGTTATACCCCCCTTCCCTTTCACCAAATAGCTTTTGGATTCCACCAGGCAATAAATTGTTCCTGGCCTTATACATAAACACAGCAGTCTTATACTCCACTAAATCAAAGAATTTTAGCAATTTAGACCTTATGAAAACTACATTTGTGTGATCCCTATACCCCATCTTGTGCACAACTCTTATCGCTCTCTTCTGTAATATGTACAATGGTTGAAGTGAACTCCTGTATGTATTTCCCCAGTTTTCAACACCATACTCCAAATATGGCAAAATCAATGAACAATACAAAATCCGCAATGCTTTAACGTCCAGCATATGTCTAACCCTTGCCAATATCGATATATTTTTAGCTATTTTATGCTGAACATGTCTAATATGAGATTTCCAGGATAATCTGTCATCAACCATTACCCCCAGAAATTTAATTTCATATACTCGTTCAATGTTGGCACCCCCAATTCTCAATTGAAGTTCATTATGTGGTCTACGGTTCCCAAATACCATATATTTAGTTTTCTCTAAATTCAAAGATAGTAAATTATTATCACACCATTTCTTTATCTTCCCAAATTCCTCTGAAACCCTTACAGAGAGTTGCTGTAAGTTTTCATCTGATGCCCAAATGGTAGTATCATCAGCAAACAAAACCATTTTAACAGTTTCAGAAACCTTACATATATCATTGATGTATAATATAAATAGTTTAGGTCCCAACACAGAACCCTGAGGCACTCCACACACAATGTTCAGCTCACTTGATTGATATTCACCCAACCTCACAAATTGACGCCTCTGTGTCAAATAACTTCTGATCCATTTCCCAACCAATCCTCTGATCCCATATTTCTCCAACTTATCCATTAATAGTTCATGATTAACTGTATCAAAAGCTTTTTTTAGGTCAATAAAAATCCCCATCGTATATTTTTTCTCATCCATAGCACTTGTAATGTCCTCCATCAGGTCAGTAATGGCCAAGGATGTCGATCTTTGTGACCTAAAACCATATTGACAATCAGATAAGATATTATGTTTATCAATAAATGTGTCTAATCTGTTATTAAAGAGTTTTTCCAGAATTTTTGAAAATTGTGACAACAGAGAAATCGGTCTATAGTTTGTGAGGTTGTGTTTATCACCAGATTTATACAGTGGAATAACCTTTGCTATTTTCATATTATTGGGGAACTGCCCAAGTCGAAACGACATATTAAAAATATGGGTTAATGGTTTACATATCCCCTCAATTACCCACTTGACAGTTGTCATTGTGATACCATCACTATCACTAGATGTTTTGTTACCACATTTATTCACTATCTCTATAATTTCCTTTTCAGCTATGGGCTTCAAAAACATAGAACTCATGTTCCTTTCGATTGTATTATTATTTATAATGACGGATGTATCATCTGTACAAATGCCTCCTGCTAAACTAGGACCAACGTTCACAAAGAACCTGTTAAACTTTTCAACTACATCCTCCAATTTATTAACCTGTGTATCATTATCCATAAAATATTGTGGGTAGTTACACCTTCTAGAACTGTTTCTGATCAATTTATTTAATACATTCCAAGTACCTCTGATGTTATTTTTATTATCCTCTAATATTTTAGAGTAATATAGTTTCTTACATCTCCTCAAAATCTCAGTTAATTTGTTCTTATATGTCTTATATTTTTCTTCCGCCTTCTTTGATCGGTCCTTAATGAACTGTTTATATAACACATTCTTCTTTTTGCATGCATTCTGTAATCCCTTGCTCATCCACGGTCTCTCACTGTAATTCTTTTTATGTTTATACCGCATACGAGGACAGTTCCTGTCATATACAGTCTTAAATATGTTTAAAAATTTCTCATATGCCTTATCTAAGTCATCCTCTCTGTAAACTGGTTCCCAGTTTTGCCCCATAAAATCCTCTCTTAGCCTCCTTACAGCATGTTCATTCATCACCCTCCTATAAAAAAAATTTGTTTTTGGCCTCTCTTTTCTATACTGGCCCTCATAAACCACAAATACTGGTAGATGATCACTAATATCATTTATGAGTAGTCCACTTGTCATTTTACTATCCATAACATTGGTAAATATATTATCTATTAGTGTTGCATGCTGAGTTGTTACTCTACTTGGTTTAGTAATTGTTGGATATAGACTACATCTGTATATTGTGTTAATAAACTCCTCAGTTCCTGTGTGCCTGTTTGGATTTAACAGATCTATATTGAAGTCACCGCATATGAACATTGATTTATGACTTAGTGTCTGGTAATTTTCTTCCATCCACTCATTAAACTGGTCTATGTTGGCACCAGGTGCTCTATAAATACAGCTTATTACAACATTTTTCTTTTTTTCTAGTAGTAGTTCAACCGTCACGCACTCCAGCAAGTTGTCAATTGCCCTTGACATATTTTCCAGTTTCTTATAACAAAGGTTGTTATCTATAAACAAGGCCACTCCACCTCCCGTCTTATTTTCTCTATTTGTGCAGACTAAATCATAACCAGCCAAGTGAAGGTCGGTTCCTCTTACATTATTAAACCAAGTTTCTGAAAAAGCAATTATATCAAAAGAGTGTGTAAGACTACTAAGATAATGTTTTATACTCTGAAAGTTTGCATATAAACTTCTGCTATTAAAATGAATTAATGATAAATTATTTTCAGTCTTAACAATGCTGTTAAACTGCTCATCCGTATAATACTTGCAGTTATTTTCATAGTTCACAAAAAAAGTTTATTTCTGGGTCAAAAACTTCATCCGGTTCATGATGCTGAGTTTCAGAGTTTCCAGATGTGTTCAGTTCCAAATCCAATTCGTCAAAAACTTTAAACTTATGAAACAAATCACTTGCCTCGTTCAGTACATGTGTCATGCTTGGT
>NW_018128096.1:491468-492344 GCF_001952655.1 Monopterus albus
CCGACTCTATGAGCCTTCTCCATCGCAATGTCCTGCTGTATGTCCAGCTTATTCTTTAGAACCTCCCTCACTTTACTCTCCGCATCCTTCCAGGTCTCTCCCGCTGCCTCCTGAATTCCAGCAAATATCAAGTTTTTCCGCTTGGTTTGTGCTTCCAAGTATTCCACCTTATCCGACATAACTTTCAGGAAATCACAGGCTTCATACAGTCCGTCTCTCGTACCTTTGATCTGCGTTGACTGTTCATCCATGTTAACTTTGATCATGTCGACCTCACGCTGGGTAAACTGCAAACTCGATTTTATTTCCTGTATCTCCCTGGTCATGTCTTCGAATCTCTTGTTGTTCGTGTCCATAATTATCTGCACAAATCCCTTAAAACTGTCGCTGAGCTGATTAACCAGCGCAGTGAAAAGACGTTTCTGCTCCAACAAGTCCGCAGCAAAATTCTCTTCAACTTCGCCTTCCTCAGCAGCTTCAGATCTATTTGCTCTTTTCCCTTTAGGAGCCATTTCAAGATGTAGACTTTTCCAAAACTTGAAAGTGTAGAAAATATGAAACAGATATGAGAATCCCAGAACAGACAAGAGGAGCAGAAAAAAACGTCCGCTCTCGCTTGCAACCCGGAAACAAGTGAGGTGCTGTGGGGTGCTGATGTTCGTGATAATGCTGGCTGAAGTCCTATTGCCAATCCTGACAGTCTGGGCCTGCCAGTCAGAAAGTCCAGGAGCCAGACACAGAGGGTGGGGTGCAGACCCAGTGTGGACAGTTTGTGGGTGAGGTTGTGGGGGACAACTGTGTTGAAGGCGGAGCTGTAGTCAATGAAGAGTATCCTGATGTAGGAGTCTCCATTTTCCAGGTGAGAAAGGGAATAGT
>NW_018128096.1:493018-495518 GCF_001952655.1 Monopterus albus
AGGTGGGAACAATGCTCTGGCTGAGGGAGAGATTGAAGATGGTGGTGAGAATATCAGCCAGCTCGCTGGCACATGCCCTGAGAGCCCTCCCAGGGATATTGTCCAGTCCTGCTGCTTTGCGGGGGTTGATCTTCCTCAGGGCTGTGCATACTTGGCCTGGTGAGACAGTTAGTGGAGGGGAGGTGGGGGGTTGGGTGGTCTCGGTATGTGTGTGCCTCCTCTCTGTGCTGTGGCTGGAGGTCCCAAAGCGGGTGTAGAAGGTGTTGACGTCATCCGGCAGGCTGTCTGTGGAGCTGATGATGCTGGTGGTGGTCCTGTAGTCTGTGATGTACTACAGGCTTTGCCACATTTGTCCAGAGTCAGCAGTAGAATAGAAGCCACTCTGCTTCTCTCTGTACTGCCTCTTGGTTCAGTCTGTACTTCGCAGCTCGGTACTCCGTCTCATCACCTGTTCTGAATGCGTGAGAGCGAGCACGCACATATGGCATACCTGACTGTTTATCCAGGACTTCTGGTTGGGGAACCTCCTGACTTGTATGGTGGGCACAATGTTGTCGATACAGGTACTAATGTATCCGGTCACATACTCAGCATAATCCTGTACTCTGACAGAAAAGTCCTCTGAGGTGGCTGCAGTTTTAAACACATCCCAGTCTGTCTGGGCGAAACAGTCCTGCCTTCAGTCTCTGGGGTCCAGAGTTTAATTAGTTTGGTGACAAGGTTTGTTTGTTTCAGTCTTTGCCTGTAAACTGGATACAGGAACAAAGAAATGTGGTCTGAGCATCCAAGGTGGGGGTATGCACCCCGTAGGTTACTGTAAACATGATCGAGAGTGTTCTTGCCCCGAGTGGGAATGTTCACATGTTAGTAATATTTGGGAAGTACAGTCCGTAAATTGCACTGGTTAAAGTCGCCTGCAGCGATAAATACAGCATCAGGTGCGCTGTCTCTAGCGCGCTGATGACATTGTAGAGTTTGCTGAGAGCCGTCGAAGGATTAGCTCTTGAACTAACATACACAGCAGCCAGAAACACAGCACTATGCTCTCTTGCAAGATAATAGGGCCGGCATTTCAGCAATAAAAACTCTATGTCTGGTGAACAGTGCTTATAAACAGTCCGTACATATCCACACCACGAGTTATTGATAAACACACACACTGCCTCTTTTAACCTTCCTGAAGCAGCAGTGCAGTCTCCCCGATGTACAGAGTGGGTTTCCAGCTGAATTACAGAATCTGGGACTCTGTCAGAAAGCCAAGTCTCAGTGAGAATTGGAGCACAGCATTCTCTGATTTCCCGTTGTGTTGTAATCTTAGCTCTTAGTTCGTCCAGTTTGTTTTCCAGGGACTGTACGTTAGCTAGGAAGAGGCTGGGTAGCAGTGGTCGGGAAGCGCGGGCTTTTAGCCTAGCATGGAGTCTTCCTCTCTTGCCCCGTTTGCGTCTCCGTCTCTGAGTTGCTCTCCTGATTTCAGCCTGCTCACTTCTGCCTGGTGCTCTGGGGGCTCCCTGAAGGTGATGGTGGTTGTCGTTGTCATTGTTGTTGTTGTTGTTGTTGTTGTTGCGGAAGCGGACAATGAGTTGTAGCTCCGGTGGTGGTATGAAACCAGTAAATTCCCAGTGGCTGTGTGAGTTGGCGATATCTAGCAATGCCTGTCTGTTGTATGTTAGCAGTGCATGACAGTTGTGCACTGCAGAAAGAGTAAAAAACACACAAAAAAAGAAGAAAACAACAAAAAAGCAGACATTTAAGAGTGGAACGTGCAAACCCATCTGCCTTGGAGGGCGCCATCTTGCTTGTTAGACTGAGGACTTTAACAAAAACAAGAAACTCATTGAGAAATATACAGAAAAGTAGGTACAATTTTCATATGCTTAGATTTATGTATATGAAATTTCCCCATAATAATGATGTTGTTGATCAGAAAGTTATAATAGAATCGACCTTTGCCATCTTTATCCCACAGGTCTTGCCATTTCTCTTTCAGTTTCCTTTTAATCAAACCCTTAGCCTCAGCCTTACTATAGCTTACTTCCACACAAATATTTTGTTTTTTAAGCAAATTCATCTGCTAATTCATTTCCCTCCACCCCGATATGTGCTGGTATCCAAACTAGCCTAATACCTATTCCAGCCCTCTGACATCTGAATAGTATACAAGCTATTTCCAGTATTATGTCTTGCCTTGAGTCTGACTGGATGTTTTGAATACTCACTAAAGCACTGCTGGAATCTGATCAGTGAGGACTTTCAATGGTTTATGTTCTTCTACCCATTCACTCCCTGTCTACCATGGCTGAAGATTTTTTTTTCCCGCTATGCCACCAGTTTGTATGTTGTCATATAACTACATGTGGTTATTGTTACTGTGGCTGATTGGTCAAACAGAGTCATGTGATTATTGTTGCTATGTTTGATTGGTGAAATACATTCATGTGGTAGATCCACCAGCTGCATTTTTCTATTGTGTAGAATAAATGGTTAGAAAAGTAACGAGTCA
>NW_018128096.1:497651-500151 GCF_001952655.1 Monopterus albus
AAATGTAATCTTCCATTTTGATAAGGCGGATTGTAAAGGAAATATAAACAAGCACGAAGAAGATTGTAGGTAGCGCAAGAATCTGTGGGCTCACTAGCGCCCTCTGCCTTGAGGCAGGCGTACTGTTTGCCTCACCGAGTAACTTTTTTACTGGGTTTTATGGTTAATCTGCGAGCCTAAACACGTTACAGAACTACATTTTATACATTATCCAGATTATGGCAAGGCAGAGCATATAATCAGAGTGTTTGAAAGCATTTTATTTGCGATATATAGAGAGACAGCGACACACTATTCGCATCGCATACAGTTTGTGAGGATTACACGATCCACCGAGAGGCACAGATGAGCACCGAGATGCTGCCTCATCGCGCATCTCCTCCCTGTATTTGAACGGGACATATGGAAATTCTGCTATTCTTTATTGAAAAAAAATCCTTCGGATTTTCGAAACCCTTCGAAACCACCCACAACACACACCAGCCGACAAATATTAACATTTATTATATTTTATGGTTAAATTTTTTTTCTTTCCAAGATTGACAGGGGAGGCTCTGCCTCACCTGCCTCCCCTGACCGCACGTCACTGCTATATACTCTTCACTTATATTTTGTGTTGTCCCTGGTAGGCTAGTGGTTAAGGCGCAGCGCTATCAGGGTTGCATCAGGAAGGGCATCCGGTGTCGAACACGTGCTAAATGTCAACGTGCGAGTCGTCAGTGTGGCGACTCCTAAACGGGTGGAAAGTGACGTTCTCATTTAAATGGTGCTGCTACATTCATGAGATGTGCTCTACAAATTCAGACAGATGTCATTTTCACATGGCACTGGTGCAAATACAGATTATATTATGTTTTGAGGTTCATGGGTATGTGGGTAAATAGGGTGTGCTTGTGTAACAGTTTGACTTTTTATTGAGTTTTCAGACACAAGCGGTTTCTCCTTTTACAGACTATTTCCCCAGCCTTGGAAAAAATCCGTTCATATGGCACAGATGAGGCTGGGGTACACAGGAAATGCTTGAATAATTCATAGCGGTTTGGGTAACTATATATGCAATATATCTATATCTATGTAATATATCTATATCTTATCCATATCTAATGTTATTTAGGACTATCTATGTAACTATATCTAGTGTTATTTAACTATGTAACTACTTTATCTATTTCTCTCTAACTTACTATCTATTATATTTTATGGTTAAATTTTTTTTCTTTCCAAGATTGACAGGGGAGGCTCTGCCTCACCTGCCTCCCCTGACCGCACGTCACTGCTATATACTCTTCACTTATATTTTGTGTTGTCCCTGGTAGGCTAGTGGTTAAGGCGCAGCGCTATCAGGGTTGCATCAGGAAGGGCATCCGGTGTCGAACACGTGCTAAATGTCAACGTGCGAGTCGTCAGTGTGGCGACTCCTAAACGGGTGGAAAGTGACGTTCTCATTTAAATGGTGCTGCTACATTCATGAGATGTGCTCTACAAATTCAGACAGATGTCATTTTCACATGGCACTGGTGCAAATACAGATTATATTATGTTTTGAGGTTCATGGGTATGTGGGTAAATAGGGTGTGCTTGTGTAACAGTTTGACTTTTTATTGAGTTTTCAGACACAAGCGGTTTCTCCTTTTACAGACTATTTCCCCAGCCTTGGAAAAAATCCGTTCATATGGCACAGATGAGGCTGGGGTACACAGGAAATGCTTGAATAATTCATAGCGGTTTGGGTAACTATATATGCAATATATCTATATCTATATATATCTTATCTATATCTCAAAAATTCTAGAAAAACTTTTTAATAACAGAATGGATATATTTATAGACAAACATAAAATCCTCTCTGAAAGTCAATATGGTTTTAGATCGAATCGATCGACATCGCTGGACATAATTGAACTGATGGAGGATATTACTAGTGCTAGTGAAACACACGTTGGGAATATTTATTGACCTAAAAAAAGCATTTGATACAATTAATCATGAAATATTAATTGATAAATTAGAAAGATATGGGATTAGGGGAATGGTTCTGAAATGGATTAGAAGTTATTTTAGCAAGCCCTAATTTTAGTAGAGAATGCTCCAAAAAGCTAACCTTAGAGAAAATTCCTTCAGGCATAAAAAAATTTTAAAAAAAAACAACAAATCACCAGGTAATGATGGACTTTCTGCTGAATTTTATAAAGTGTTTGCAAATCAAATTGCTAAATTTTTATTGGCTGTCTATAATGAAGCTGTTAGCAAGGGAGAATTACCACCATCTTTGAGACAAGGACTTATCACCTTGATCCTCAAAACTAAGAAAGACCCCTTACTTATTGATAATTGGAGACCCATCACACTCCTTAACAATGACTATAAAATGTTTGCCTCCATATTGGCAAAGCGTTTAAAATCTGGTCTTGATGAAATAATTCATGACTCCCAATTTGGATTCATAAGTGGTCAGCATATCTCCAATAATATTCGGCTAGTCATCGATTTAGTCAACTAT
>NW_018128096.1:502651-528393 GCF_001952655.1 Monopterus albus
GTTGTTTAAACAAGTCAGTTTTATCAGCGTCTTAATACACTGTTGAACCGATTTTTATATGCAGGTTTTAGCTAAATAAGTAGAGTAATCAATAGGCTAACTTCACTCAGGACAGTTTAATATTTTACAAGAAAGATGGCATTTAATCTGGAAGCCCTGATATAATGTTAGTCTCATTATTACATCATTTGTCTCTCAGCTATAGCAGACTATAACCTCTTACCTATCTCTTTCAGTTTCTCACTTTTGCTGAAAGACTTGCTAATATTAATATTGATGTCATCCATCGTATTGACAGAACTGGATCTTATGCTGAGGTATGTTCAAACAGTAATCATGGCACTGTAATTATTCCTCTCGTTCATGCAGTAAACGTCCCCGTTTGTATGGCTTGTAACTGATTGGTGATGACTTTTTATGCTCTTATGCAGGAAGTAGAAACATACTTTTCTGAAGGGCTAACAAAATGGAGAGACCTCAACTTGACAGAGCATTTCAGTATGTATACAATGAAAGAAATTGTACATAATTTGCTATATTATAATCTTGTAGCAAGTGATATGTTAGGAGCATAAATAGCTTAATATTTCTACTTCTAAACCTGAGGAAAGGTGTTTGTTTCCAGCTAATGTAACACTGATACCTTTCCTCTACAGCTGCATTTTTGAGAGAGGTATCCAACAAGAGCCAGTCATTCAACATGCTGGTTTTCCATCAGAAGTCAATAGTGGATAGTCTGAAAACACACCTTGCTGTCAAGAACAGCCTGGCCTACCAGCCACTCCTGGAGGGAGTTGTTGTCTGTAATGTTTTGTGTATGACTTGTGTTTACTAGTTGAGGATATGCTAACTATTTTTTTTTCCTCCAGCCTGGTGGTGCAGCTGGCTATAGATCTACAAACTGACTTCTACCCCCATTTCCCTGATTTCTTCATTCTGATCACCTCGCTACTGGACACAAAGGACACAGAGGTCCTGGAGTTGGCTTTCATATGTCTCTCCTACCTCTACAAGTACCTGTGGAGGCTTATGGTGAAGGACATAATCAACATTTACAGGTGAGAGAGATTGATGTAGACTCTGTGGACACTTCTGAGGTGAATTTTCAAGCGGTGCTGGTGATTGGCACTGGCTTATTACTTTACTGCTTTCCAATCTACAGTTTATACAGCACACTTTTGGCACACAAGAAGGAGCACATCCGCAAGTTTGCAGCAGAAAGCTTCTCTTTCTTGATGAGAAAGGTAACTTATTTGAATGTGAGCAGATGTAAAACATTGTGCTTGTTGTCTACACTTGTTGTAATAAACAGAATTCAAAATAAAGTTAAATTAACTGTGACCCCTTTACATTTTTTGCAGTAGTTTCAAATATTATGTTTCAATTGTTTTGTGTAATGAACCCATGTAAAAAAAAAATTTCTTTCATCGAATAGGTTCCAGATCTTGATGGCCTGCTGACTCATGTGTTCTCAGACCTGCAGCAGCACCCCGACAAGTCAGAGGGAGTGGGTCGGCTGCTCTTTGAGATGTGCAAAGGAGTCCGAAACATGTTCCACTCCTGTGCTGCAACTGTGAGTTTCTTATCCAAGAAGTGGGTTAAATTAAATGTGCACTGGATGATGATGCTCTAAAGAGTCTCTGCTTTTTAACACATGAATGATTTGATGTGATACAGCTATAATATGAAACTGCAGTTTTTAGTTCAGAAATGTAAAACCTTATGTGTACATTTCTTTGCACAAAGCTGTATAGTAGTAGACAGTAATTGTGAATAATCTTCATTTTTTTGTTTCTGTTTCTCTGCACCCATCTTTCCAGGTTTTGCCTATGGCTCTGCGAAAGCTCAGTCCCACAAACAGCCCAGGGCTCTCTTTGCCATGGGACTCTGTCAGGGGCGCACTGAATCACATGGCCCAGGCTGCAGCCAGTTATGTTCACAGAGAACACTTCCTGGTTTTTTGGGAGTCCATACAGGTTAGCATGAATGAACACAGTGATATTTCTGACTACTTTTAGTAACAAAATTAGGTGCAAAATAGTGGAATATTGTTGTCTTTTTATTCAGGTCCGTTTTTACATTGAGTCCCTTGGTTCTGATGGTGGTGTGTCCCTGTTTACAGGTCAGTGTGATGGAGGTCCTTGATGTCATGGAGGCAAAGGGAGAAGAGGCAGACCAAGTGGTAGAGCAGCTGGAGAGGCTACTATTCATTCTCCACACTCTGGTATCCCACGGGGATGGAGCCAAGGTCACTAAGCCAGAGGCTGTCTGCCAGGTAAGAAGAGAGCATTCACTTGAGGGATTTCATTTCATTTCATTACTTTACCTCTCAATGTTAGATCAGCTACCAGCCTGACTGCTTTTAAATCATTACTTAAAACATATTTATTTGCCTTGGCTTTTAATACTTAGTAGGGCCTGATGCTTTTTTTATTTTGACTGTATGCCATTTATATGTTTGTGTTGTTGTGCTGTTTTATTCTTGTATTGATTCTATTTTTATTTTAGTTATTTATTGTGATCTTATTCTGCCCATGTAAAGTACTTTGGTCAACTTGATGTTGTTTTTAAAATACTATATAAATAAATTTGATTAGATTTGGTATAAGAAATTTCACAGAATCTGTGTCTTTAGATTGTATGTTGTCATCATTTTATTTTGCTGCTCCTGCAGATGGTGTTGCGGTTGATTCAGAGCTCAACTCTGTCGACGTCCTGTTCCCATCTTCTCCTCCAGATCATCTCCTCTCTGCTTCTTGGTGAGAACATCACCCTGCCCAACGTACTCATCCAGGAGACAGTTCAAAAGGTGGCTGTGTGCTTGTGTTGAACAGAAAACAGCAAATAAGAATACATCTGTATATTTAAGAGTTTGTGTGAAGGGAAAAAAGTTTGATTTGTTTAATGTGACCAAAAATAAATGTGTTTATACATTTCTGACTCTGGCTGTTCATTATCAGGTGTTTGTCAGTACAATAGGGCAAGACCTGATACTTGAATTCACTAAGAAGATGTTCACCATGAAACAGTTTGAACAGGTGAGTTGTAACTAGAGTGATACAGCATATCCTGTATTTTCCTCTTGATTTGGGTCGCTCTGTGTCTTCTCTCGTGTGATGTGTTTTTTTTTTTTCTTTTTCTCAGTCAGCTCCCCAACACTAACTTTGCTTTTCCCTCTCCTTCAGCTCTTCCTCCCCAGCCTGCTACAATTCACTGCTGGGTTGTTCAGCTGTGGCAATGCCCTGTCTCGCCACTGTGGCCTGGATGTTCTAGTCAGTCTGATTCTCGCCAAAGCCCCACCCCCCACAGATGGCTCCATGGCCTTTGAAACCTACCCACTGCTGTTCACTGGCCAGACCACAGGGTGAGAAACTACAGATTATCTCAAATAACTGACCAGAAATATACCAAATCTTTGGTTGTTGGATTCATGCAGCTATTTAAAATTTCTTTTACGCTGCTGTGAAAAAGTATTTGCCCCCTTCCTAGTTTCTTTTTTTTTTTTTGCATAATTGTCACACTTAAATGTTTAATCAGAATCAGCTTTACTGGCTGGTGTGTTGGACACACGAGGAATTTGACTCTGGTACAGCGGCTCTCAATGCGTATGTACATGTCCTTATGTAAGGCAGCAATGTAATGTACAAACAAGGAATGTGCATTAGGAAAGAAAAAAGTACTTACGGACCTGTATATACACACAGTCTAGATGCATTTTATGGATCTATATGTACAAGGTACAGTGCCTTGCAAAAGTATTCCATACCCCTTGAATTTTTTCAGATTTTGTCACATTACAGCCACAAACTTAAATGATCCAAAGTCCACCTTTGAATGGCTTAAAAAAAACAAAATGAAGGTTTTGGAGTGGCCTAGTCAAAGTCCGGACTTTGAGATGCTGTGGCATGACCTTTAAAAAGGTGGTTCATGCTGGAAAACCCTCTTATGTGGCTGAATTAGAACAATTCTGCAAAGAAGAGCCAAAATTCCTCCACAGCAATGTGAAAGACTCATTGCCAGTTATCACAAATGCTTGATTGAGGTTGTTGCTGCTGAGGGTGGCACCAGTTATTAGATTTAGGGGGCAATTATTTTTTCACATAGGGCCATGTAGGTTTGGATAGCTTTTTCCTTCTTAATAAATGAAATCATCACTTAAAACTGCATTTTGTGTTTATGTGGGTTATCTTTGTCTAATATTTAAATTTGTTTGATCCAAAACATTTAAGTGTGACAAATATGCAAAAAAATAAGAAACCAGGAAGGGGGCAAATACTTTTTCACAGCACTGTTTATATTTAAATTTGAATATTTTCAATGGGTTTTTCTCCCCCAACAGTGTGTTTAGCAGTAAGGAGGCAGGTCAGGTGAGCAGTACAACATCAGAGCAGCCAGCAGTACCAGAGCTGGTGTTGTCACTGATCACATTTCCTGAGAAGCAGAACCAGCCCATCACTGACCTGTCCCTGCCTTGGGCTGCCCTGATACTGCTGCCACACCTCAGGTAACACACATAAATTTTTCCACCATTACACTTCCTAGGAGCTCCCACTATAATGTTTGTTTATGAAAGGTGTATTTCACACAAGAACAGTGAGTGTGATCTGTTTTCTGTGAAAGTGAAGAAATATCAGGGAATTTTATAAATGGAGCTGAATTTATTCTCCTGAACATGTGGCGTGGTGTGAAGAAATGACCATCGTTGCTACTGTTTGTATTTACTTACTCCTAATGTATTTGCTGTTTTTTTGTTTGTTTGTTATTGTTGCTGTTCATCAGACCTCTGGCTCCAGCTAGTGTTGCTCCTGCTGTGACTTCTTTTTTAAATCACCTGCTGTGTGAAGTCGAGAGTGGGAAACTGGGGAAAGGTTTGTGATTTCTTGTTTTCCTTCATGTCCACAGTGTATGGAAAGTGTCATAGATATAAACAACAAAATGTTCAAATGGTTGCAATGTAATAATTATTTGACTAATTTGTCAATGTGCAAAATCATGAAATAAATTAATCAGTCATTCTATTTTGATGCAAAATAATTTGTCACTTTGAATAACAGTAACAGATGTTTTCTGGTTGCAGCTTGTATAACACAAAGATAAGATTTTTTTAAATAGCATTTTAGTGTAAATTAAATCTCTATGGGAATTTGAAATGATTGTCAGACAAAATATAAAATGGTACAGAACCAGAGAACTGGCTGAACCTCTACATTTTTATCCTAGACAGAGGTAAAAACACTGTTTCTGTAACGCCTATACTTAATATAGTTTAAAGAGCCCATGGCATGCTCTTTACCAAACATTTAATTATTAATCTGGCTTTGCACCCATCATAACTCCAATAGTCTGTAATTATTTCAGAATGATAAAACCAAAGAGCTTCTTCCTAAAGACGAGAGGTTAGTTCATGAACATGCACACCTCCTGCTGACGGTGTTGCCTTGAAAGTGAACAGCTCAGTGAACCACAACGGAAATTCTCCTCCTTACATAGGTAAACAGTGGTATATGTACCAATGAAAAGAAATTTGTAACACTCTGAACAAGGCCTGTAATTGAGAGACCCCATATTTTAATGGGCATAATGCAGACATAGTAACTTATCCAGCCTTACAACAATTCTCTCTTTAGAAACAACACATTAACAGGAATGCAATTGGTGGGACTTACCGTTAAGTTTCTGGCTGCTCCATTCACGCCACTTTAGACCCCGCGAGTCCTCTGTACCCGAACATTCCCAGCCCTGTTTTTTTTCCTCCACATCCTCTGGTCACAATACAGGCAGCAGGAGGTAAAATAACAGTCCTTTTCAAGTTCGGCCACAAATTCTCTATTGGATTGAGGTCTGCGCTTTGACTCAGCCATTCCAGGACACTCACCTTGTTGTCTTTAAACCATTTCTGTGTGGGTTTCACTGTATGCTTCAGGTCATTGACTTGCTGGAAAATAAATCTTCTTTCAAGCCATAGTTCTCTTGCAGTCTGAATAAGATTGTCCTCCAGGATTTTCCTGTATTTTGCTGCATTCATTTTACCTTCTACCTTTACAAGCCTTCCAGGGCTATGCAATCACTTATTTCCCATTATATATTTTTATTTAAATGACATTACTTTGTAGAAACCTGTTTTCACTTTGACATTAAAGAGGTTTTTTGTAATTTATTTTGTAAAAAAGCCAAATTATATTGACCATGATAGTTATGTATAAACCAAAAGTGTATTTAATTCTGTCACTATATCTATGTAGGAATTATTTACTCCAGTGCAGTATAGACATGAATGAAATTTAAATCCCCCAGTAGGACCCCATTAAATCTGTTTATATTTTGAGTTTATCCTAACAAGTGTGAAAATAGAATGACGCTTTTTCAATAGTACATTACGTTTTGCTTTAATGACTTCTGACTGACTGAAGCTTTTTCTCCCATCCACTGTGCTTCAGCTGGGCTGTTTGTAGCCAGGCAGACCCTGAGCTGCCTTCTAAGTCTGGACAGCTCTGCAGAGCTCCTGTCACTGGTAACTGTGGACAAGATCATATCACTACTAAGGTGTGTAATGCATAGCTTCCATGTCTCTCTTGGTCTTTTTTAGGTATTATAAGCCCATTATAAAATGTGTTTTTGTTACTGAATATCAGAATATCAAGAGTACAAGTCTTCTCTCTGCTTCATTCAAACACTATAAAAAATGTTTTAAACTTTCACTGAAGCATTTAAAGCTATGATAATTTTGTTTGTGATTCTTACAGGAAGTTTCCCACAGACCTGTCAGCTTTGCTGCTGGGCGACCTCTACTATACCCGCCTGTCACTCTGTGGTGTTTCAAAGCATCTGTCCCACAGTGCACTGCTTGAGGTCTATGAGATTCTGCATTCCAACCTCTCCTCCAATATTTCGAAGGTAGGTCTCCAATTATAGTCAAAGGTTGCCTAAATGCATAGTTAGCTTGCAGACAGGAATGACAATGCTGTCTCCTAATGTGAAGATTTCTTATATGAAATGGTTACATTTTTGCCACCAGTTAGACTAATTATTTGGTTTGCTCTCAGATCCGCCTCCTGACCCTGAGGATTCTCTCTCAGTTTGAGGCAGAGGTCTCTCCACAGACTAAGGTATGGCTGTTAGTCCAGAATCTCATTAAAGAGCCCATGGCATGCTGTTCCTTGTTTTTTGACTTTTCTACAATGTTACAATGGTGAATTATCATCTTGGACATTACCTAAAGCTAAAAAAATGGGGTATACATATGTTCTAGTACTTCTTTGCAGAAGCTACTCGGTTTATACAAGTCTCTCAAACTCTCACTTGTGAGACTCTTTGGATTTCCTTGAATGGTCATAATCTCCAGGCATTGGTGCGTTCATGTGAGCTTGCCTGACATCCACCAGTGCCATTGTAAAAGCGGAATGTTTCGACTGCCTGCGGTTTTGTGGATATATTTTACTTCCTGCTGCCTGCACTGTGACCAGAGGATGTGAAGAAAAATACAGTTTAACAGTTTAAGAACAACATTTCTCAGTGTACATTTGTAAGGAATTTATGTATTTCATCATCTACAGTTCATAATATCATCAAAAGATTCAGAGAATCTGGAGGAGTCTCTGCACTTAAGCGGCAAGGCCGTAAACCAACACAGAATGCCCGAGAGCTTCTGTCCCTCAGGCGCGGCACTGCATTAACAACAGACATTGTTCTGTATAGGATATTAACACATGGGCTCAGGGACACTTCGGAAAACCATTGTCAGTTAACACAGTTCATCGCAACATCTACAAGTGCAAGTTAAAACTCTACCATGCAAAGTGAAAGCCACACATCAACAACACCCAGAAATGTGGCCATCTTCTCTGGGCCAGAGCTTATCTGAGATGGGCTGATGCAAAGTGGCAAAGTGCGCTGTGGTCTGACAAGTCCACAATTCAAATTGTTCTTGGAAATCATGGACGGTGTGTCCTCTGGGCTAAAGAGGAAAAGGACCATCCAGATTGTTATCAGCGCAAAGTTCAAAAGCCAGCATCTGTGATAGTATGGGGGTGTGCTTTAAGTTACCCATGGCATGGGTAACTTGTACATCTCTGTAGGCACCATTAATGCTGAAAAGTACATACAAGTTTTGGAGCAAAATATGTTGCCATCCAAGTGATGGCTCTTTCAGGGACATCCCTGCTTATTTCAGCAAGACAATGCCAAGCCAAATTCTACATGTGTTACAACAGCGTGGCTTCGTAGTAAAAGAGTGCAGGTACTAGACTGGCCTGCCTGCAGTCCAGACCTGTCTCCCATTGAAAATGTGAGGCGCATTATGAAGCACAAATTACGACAATGCAGACCCCAGACTGCTGAACGACTGAAGTCGTACATCAAGCAAGAACGAGAAAGAATTCCACCTACAAAGCTTCAACAATTAGTGTCCTCAGTTCCCAAATGCTTATCAAGTGTTGGTAAAAGGAAAGGTGATGTAACACATATCCCTGTCTCAGCTCTTTTAGGACATGTTGCAGGCATCAAACTCAAAATGAGTGAATATTTGCAAAAAACAATAAAGTTTAAAAGTTTGAAAATTAAATATCTTGTCTTTGTGGTGTATTCAATTAAATATGGGTCAAAAAGGATTTGCAAGTCAATGTATTCTGTTCTTATTTATGTTTTACTCGGTGTCCCAACTTCATTGGAATTGGGGTTTGTACTTTGAAAGGGAGTCATGTTTCCACTACTTGGTGGGATTTAACAGTAAGTTTAAAAAAAAAAAAAAAAAAAAAAACATACGTTGCATGCCTGTTAATGCGTTGTTTCTGTAACTTTAGAGAACATTGTTGTAAGGCTGGAGAGGTTACTATGTATGCATTATGCCAGTTAAAATAAGGGGTTTCTCGACTACCCTCTCTGTTTAAAGTGTTACAAATCTCTTTTCATCAGTACATATACCATTGCTTACCTGTGGAGGAGAAATTCAGATTAATTGATGCTGTTGCTGTTTGTTGTGCTGTTCACTTTTGACAGTGCAGCAGAAGTTGCACGTTCACGAACTATCCTCTCATTTTTAGGAAGCGGCTCTCTGGTTTTATCATTCTGAAATAATGACAGACTATGTGGAGTTATGATAGGTGCAAAACTAATCTAGAGGCACCCAAGATTCAACATTAAATGGCTAGAAATGAGCATGCCATGGGCTCTTTAAACTATTATTTAGTATAGGAGTTACAGAAACAATAAGCTCATGCATTTATATGTAAATGTCTTTACCTCTGTCTAGGATGAGAACGTGGAGGTTCAGCCAGTTCTCTGGTTCTGTAATGTTTTGTATTTTGGACTAATTTTGTCAGACAATTTCAAATTCCCACAGAGATTTAATTTACAATAAAATGCTATTTAAAAAAAAAAAAAGCTGATCTTTGTGTTATATAAGCTGCAACCAGAAAACATCTGTTACTGTTATTCAAAAAGTGTCAAATTATTATGCATCAAAATGGAATGACTGATTAATTTATTTCATAAAGTATAGGAGTTGCAGAAACAATAAGCTTATGCTTATATGAGTGTCTTTACCTTTGTCTAGGATGAGAATGTGGAGGTTCAGCCAGTGTTTGCAGTGTGCCTGCAGGCTGAGCTGGTGCCGGCTTCTGTTCAGGACTACAGAGACAAGCTGCTTCACCTCCGTAAGCTGAGACATGATCTTGTGCAGCGCAGCCTGCCGCGGGGGCTGTCTGACACTTTCCAGCAGGTAGAGATAATTAGTATTGCTAGTATAATTAGATTGCTTATCCCATTCCTTTAACATGCACTTGCAGAGAAAACTGTCTTAATAACGGTAGATTTATAAAGTACACCTATAGATACAGTACTGGTCCAAAAGATTATATGCATTTTCCCATTGAAAGTATAACAGGAGTTGCTTTAGCAGCATACCATAGTAAAGACATCCTGTTTTCACTTCTTTCTTCTCAGGTGCCTCTGCGTTATCTCATTGCAATGCTGTTTGTCAACTTCAGGCCACTGTGGGATGCGGTCATCGAACTTCTTTTGTGAGTATAAATAATATCACTAACCAGTACTCACTGAGCTGAAATCAACATGCTTATGATGTTTTGATTTAATGAGTCTTTTACTTTGTCGTTCATGTATCCCATCATAGATTGTTGTTGTTTTACTGTACCTTTGAACACACTCGTTATAAATGAGGGATGCAAACAATGCTAGCAGCCCTCGCTGCTTAAAATACAGAACATTTCTAATTTGCCAAAATAAATATAGACAAATATTTAAAATGTTGAAGTGCCCATTGAATAGAAATTAGTCTCTTTTTGTCTCACAGGAGCCATGCCAGAGGGATGGACAACAGGGACTTCTGGAAGGTCTACTATGAACATCTGGAGATGGTGGCAAGTTTAGCTGGTAAGACTGCATGCTGGACTGCAGGATTCTGGTGCATCATAATTTAATTTGTTGCATGTAAAATTGTTTGTTCAGTTTTACATGTTAGCGTAGACATACAGAACTCAGCTAAAACATTAACATACTGGTGTTTCTTTTGTATGTATTTGGAAGGAAATATATTTTAAAGAATGTATGCAAATGAAATGTGGTTAAATTAGATTTTCTTCTCTATGTGTCAAAGAAAACAAACTGCGGCAGGATATCAAATATGATGTTGATAACAAAGAGGAAGAGTACAGTCTTCAGGGTCAGCCTGGCTGTGATGTCATTGAAAGTGGGGATGTTGGCGTGCTGTTCCTAGAGCAGCTGAAGTTGACCTCTGACCCCATTGAGAGGACAGACTTCCTCAACTTCCGCAGCCTGCTGTGGCGCACTATGGCTCAGTTCCCTGACAGGGTGGAACCACGGAGCCGGGAACTGAGCCCTCTGCTTCTCCGGTTTATCAGGTCCGTGTTTAAGAACAGCAGGCCTATTGATTTAAGATGATTTTTTTTTTTGTTTGATTGAATATTTAATAATAAAATTAAATAGAACTGGTAGATTAGTGTTATGAGAATGCAAGTATCAGGTCTTGATGGTTTTCCTGTTGGCAGGAGTGAGTTTTACCCTGCAGACCTGCTGGTGGCTCCCACTCAGGACCTAAGGAAGCGGAGCAATGCTCCCCTAGAGGAGTCTAGTATGGCTGTGGAAGAAGAGAGAGAGGAAGATGAGCAGGAGGCAGAGGAGGAAAGCAGACAGCAGAGGAAGACACTTCCAAGAAGAGCTGCTGCCAAGTAACAATCAGAATCATACTAAATACTTGGGATGTCCCGATCCAGTGTTTTTGGCCAATACCGATTGAATTCCTTTTAATATTAAGAATCTACCAATACCGATTCCGATATGATACTTTTATTTACCTACAGTAAATGTTCATTAAATACCTGACATATTGAAATGAATCTGCCATATATTTTTTCAGCAGCTTCTTGATCCAGGTTCAGGTTGCTAAAGCTAGCTGACATGCTACAATCTGGGGGATATTCAAGAAGGCAGGTTAAGTTTGTTCAAGGTGAAATGAGGGAAACTAGCTTTTCACTTCCAGAAATGGAGGTCTACTCCAGGGCTTCTTTACCTTTTGTAACTCAAGGCCCACTTTTGATTGTAAAAAAAATTTCAGAGGACCAGCTTCCCAAATAAATGAGAAAAAAAAACATAAAATAGATTAACTATGTGGTTAGTCTGTCCAGGTAATACCAATTTAGAATTTGTCCTGATGTTTTTGGAAATGTGAGTGCTAGTTATCAGACCAAGCTACTGTAGCTCTGTTGACAAGCAGCTACTTCTCGTTCAGAACACAGTTGGTGAGAACGCTTGTGTTCTAGCTGCACATTATAGCTGCGTTTCCACCGTTGGAACCTAATGAGTGGTACATCCCATGCTTCTTACCGTTCTTGTGTCAAAAAGTGTTCCCCTGTCGAGATTGTGTTGCTCCAGTTAAAACTGTGTTTCTACTAGCAGCCCCCTTGGTAGTTAGAGTTAGGCTAAGGTTAGGGTTCAGGTCAGGGGAAACGCATCTCGACAGGGAAACGGATCTCGACACAACACCGTCACCCAGTATAACCTCAGTCGGTGTCAGTTTAGAGGAGACATATTTTCATAGTAAGGCAGAAGGAGAGCAACAGTCAGCAAGTAATGGACACTGTACGAGTAGTTTATCAAATGGGTATTGAACAAGCAGAACACAAGTTTGCAGAAAGGTGATGACTTCACCTCTTTGTCAACGGGCCACTCACTGAAGTCCCCATTTTACCCCTAAACCAACGTGTGGATGCCTGTCATGTCTGTCATTTTTCTTGAATAACTTTCAAACTAATAATGATCAGCATCATTCAAAATGCCAACAGTATGTTTTCATGGTCAAGCAATCATATTATGAGGTCAAACTATCATAGGAATATTGCTTTTATGGCATTATGGGGAAACTGATTTGTCCCTTGGTGGAGGTGTGCTCTCTGAGTACTGTCTAGTTTTTCATTGTATTTGTGTTTTCCCTCCCAGACAGCTAATCGCTCATCTGAAGGTATTTGCTAAATTCACCAATCCTCGTGCTCTCTACCTGGAGGGTAGCCTCAGTGAGCTGTATAACCAGGTGTGTGTATTAGCCCTCAGTAAGGCAGTTGTGGGGTGAATAGTAAGATGTGTAAAAATATTTTGAAATTTTTAAGTAATGCTAGAAGCAAATGGAGACGCAATGGACCTTGTCTCTTGTCTGTTATTGCATCAAGTTTGAGTACTTGCTATGACATCAGACTAGCATGACATGCTTTATCTGTTTGTCTATTTTCAGTTGCTCTGCCATCAGGACCAGCAGATTCAGCGAGTGGCTCTGGAATGTGTTCTCACATACAAAGACCTCAACATAGTACCATACAAGTAAGAAAACAAGTATACAGTAATGATATCTCTCTTGCCGCACTGTCTCTCTTCCTCACTGGGATCATTGTGAGCTTCTTTGACAAGTGAGTTCGTGTTATCCACTATCTATGTTTACAGACAGAGGAATGTTTCCTTCAGTGGTCACTCTGCCTGATACATGTGCCTTCTGCTGTTTATTATCAAATTATCCATTTACCATTATCCATTATCCAGCCTGTCTGCACATAGATGTGTAGTTCCAGGGAGGTTTTGCATTACAGATGGTAATGTGTGTGGCTCTTCAGGCTGTCACACTGACATGGTTTAAGTACAGTGACATACTACTAGCTCTGTGATTCAGACTTGTTTCTTTAACCTGGCATTTCAGATTCACTTGATGTTGGTCATTTACTGCTTATTAAAATACATACAGAATCATGAGGTTAAATTATCAGCAACTGGGAGTTTTCTTTCATTTAAATTTAGGTGTCTGCTAAAGAATCTTTGTACAAGCTACTCTTTGCCCTTGTGTCTCTGACCTTTTGTGTGTGTGTGTCTGTATTTTGGTTCAGAGAGAATCTTGAGAGGCTTCTGGATGACAAATGCTTCAAAGAGGAGATTGTCCATTTCAATATTTCTGAGGAGACAGGAGTGGTCGATGCTTCACACAGAGCCAGACTCATCCCACTTCTCATGAGGTAACTGCTACTGTTTGTGCTGCATGTGGCCGTGCACAGTATGTTTTCTTTTTAGTATTTTCATTGCCATCTTGAATTAATAATTTGAGATTTTGGGAAATGTGTTTATTTACTTTCTTGCAGAGAATTAGATGAGAAGTTTTAATATCACTCTCAATCTTGTATGCTAATGTTAAACATGAAACTAGCAGCTGGTTAGCCTAGCCTATCATAAAGACTGGAAATGGAAAATGGCTATTTTGTCAAAGTTTTTAAAAATCACCCCCCAGTGCCTCTAAAATGTATTTATCTGTTTAGCTTTGGGCAAAACAAGGCTAGCTGTTTCCTTTTTTTTTTTTTACCAAGCTAAGTTAATAAACCGCTGGCTGTAGTTGATAGGCATACAGAAACAAGAGTTTTCAATCTTCTTCAGTGGTTTTCCTATTATAATTAGTGATGTGATGTTCCGTATCAAGGCTTCGAAGCGTGTGCCGAGTAGGGGAGGGGGCGTTTCCGCGATGCGCGTATCGAGGCTTGCGTCATTTAGGTGAGGAGCTGAAAATGATGACGTCCGAAGCCTCGCTGCCCGGCTGTACCACGTGACTGATTCAGGAAGTGGTTCGGATTGTCAAAAAAAAATCACCTAAGACCTGCCACAGTGGAGAAACTGTTGTTTTTAAATAAAAACCAATGATGTGTCCCCTAAACCATAATCACTGGCCATACCTCAACGTTACATATATATATATATATAGAGATATACACAGTATACTGCCATCACTACAATATATGTGTTTTGCATACTTCTTTATTTTGCTGACAATTTTATTCACAGGCTTTCTGCAAATGCCACACAAATTCAAATTCATGCCAACTGATATTGTTGCATCCAGTAGATGTTCTACTAGAGCAAATGAAGCTTCAAGAAGCTTTGCGCTGGAGTGAACCAATTGGATGAAAGGCTTCATTGCTTCATGAAGCTTCATCTGCCCATCACTAATTATAATACAGATGAGACACCCCCCACCGTGAATACATGATAGATGAATTTTTAATATAATACCGTCTGCCTACCTGGATACACTTCCTCCCTCCTCACCTGACACTCTCTGAGCTCTGTCTTCCATCCCTAATCCATGTTCCTTTTATAGAGGTGACCAAACACTTTGTGGATTAATATAGGCTAGTTACTTTTCAGTGACAGTTATAATGTGTGACTTGTTTTTTTTTTGTTGCTGCTGTTGTTGTTGTTTTTGCAAAGTCTCAACAGTTCACTGGTCGGTGCTTTACTCAACAACATAACCACAGCCTAACTGAAAGCGAGATGTGACATTTAACGTTCACCATCAAAGCAGCTGTCAGTCATCAGATCCTGATGAGCTGCAAGGACAACAGATGAACAAATGGTCTTCACCAGACCAATCAACAGCAGAAATGTACTGAACAACAGTTTTCATGTAGACCTTATGCACGTAATCATAACAGACAGCAGTAAAATAATTTGAAACAGAAAACAGGGACTTGGGTGATTTAAACAGCAGTGCGTGGCGATTATGCTGTGCACAATGTGCCAGAGATTGTAGACCTAAAGCAAAAAAATGGGCGATGCGCAGCTCACACCGCAAGGGTGTTGGGGAGACACTTCATAGAATTGACTTCTATTTGTTGCATGAAAAGCGTGTATTAAAACACACTCTGGCTGAATTGGCCTTAACTACCTGTGTATGTGACTTGACCTGTTGTTTTATGGGCTTCCTGGGCAAGTCAATTTTCAGTTCAGTTTTATTTGTATAGCACCATATCAAAACAAAAGTCATCTCAGGACACTTTACAAACTAAGGTCTATACCTTACTATTATTATTACAGAGGAAAAACCCAACAAATTCCTCTTGTGCAAGGACTTGGTGACAGTGGGGAGGAAGAACTCTCTTTAACGGAAGAAACCTTTGACAGACCCTAGCTCTTGGTGGGCGGCCTTCTGCCTCAACTTGATGGCGTGAGTGGATAGAGGAGAGAGAAAGAAAAGCAAGAAGACACAACAATAAACAAACAAGCACTGGGCAGGTTGATGTGGCCAGTGACTGCTCTTCAGAAACGTACAACTCCAGAGCCAGGGATACCTGCAGAAAGGAAGAAATAGAAGACACACTACGGGAGAGAGGAGAAACACAGTTAGTGACTCATAATGGTGGCATATAGATGCATGGAAAGAAGGAGAGGACAGGAATGGAGCTTAGAGCATCATAGTGGGACCCCTAGCAATCTTTGCCTAGAGCAGCATAACTAAGCAAAAGCTTCGTTTCACCTGAGCCAGCCCTAATTATAAGCTTGAGAGGCTCTGCCTCCCATTCTACTTTTGTAAATTCTAGAAACAACAAATAGATCTGCACTCTGAATTCGAAGTGCTCTGTTGGAATGAAAAGGCACTATGAGGTCTTTTAAGATTTGATGAAGCCTTGTCATTAAAGGCTTTGTATGTTAGGAGAAAGATTTTAAATTCTATTCTGGATTTTACAGGGAGCCAGCAGAGAGAAGCTAATATGGAAGAGATGTGATCTCTGTGTGAGTACTCTGGCTGCAGCCTTTTAGATTAACTGGAGGGTTTTTATGCTGCAGCAGGAGTACTGACTGGGAACTAGCAAGAGAGATCATATTTCTCCTATATTAGCTTCTGGTGGTGACTGTAGCTTCATGTTTCTGGCTATGGAGTCACCAATCACCATATTTGGTTTCTAAGCAGGTGTGTTACTGAGTGGGGACAAACGACTTGAAACATTAACATGCAGGTGCTAAATGCCCAAAACAAATGCCCCTACCATGGGCATTTGTTTTGAGCTATGACTCTTGCAAATTGTCACCCAGCCAACTGGCTGAGATCCCGGCTGCTCATGAAATGCTGGGGGACAGCTAGCTTGGGCTGACCTAACATTACTTCTAGGAGGGCCTGCACCTGCTACATGGGCCTGCATAGTTGGGGCATTTTCCATGGTGCAGAGCCACTCTTACAATTCTGTGAGCTTCACCTCCAATGCTGCTGTCATCTGACATTTATTACGGATACTATTAGGAGGCAGAGGAATAACTTAACATGCGACACTCTGAGCAAGAGAAGGAAGGAGAGGAAGAGGGAGAAGCTATTGTGCTCAACTAAGCTACTAGTTTAGCTAGCTTCTAGGCTAGCTAATCTAATGTAGCAAGTTAAAGTTAATAATTAGCAACAAATTCTGTAACACAGGCAAATGTGAGTCAAAAATGAGCTGTTTGGCTAAACGACTGTGGTTCAGTGGGTAGAGCAGTCATCTCCCAACCAGAGGGTCAGAGGTTCGAATCTCAGTGCCTGCAGTCCACGTGTCAAAGTGTCCTTGGGCAAGACACTGAACCCCCAAGTTGCCCCTGATGGTTAGAGCCATTGGTTGAGTTGGCGCCACAGATGGCTGCCTCAGTTCTGTACCGGAAACACATTACTTGTGTGTAACATACTTGGCCAAATAAAGATGATTATTATTATTATTATTATTTTTAAATCAAGCATTAATACTTTGTTTTACACACTCTTTGTCATACAAAACACACTCTTGGCAGTATTGGAAGTGCGAATTATGACCTGGTTCTGTAGTACGTAAAACCCAAACAAGATGTTTTTGCCGTGGCAAAAAAAAAAAATGTAGTTCAGCGTTAGCTGAAATATTTCTGTTTACTGTTTCATGATACAGGATCCTGTTTGGGCGTCTGTGCAGTAAAGCAGGTAGTAAGTTCCAGGGGAAGGCCAGCGCTGCATCCCGGTCCTCCATCATTCTGCGTTTCCTGGCAGGTTGTCAGGCTGAGGAGCTGGGGATGTTCATTGACCTGCTGCTAGAGCCCGTCTCGCATCACAGCCAAGGTAGGAAACTAGAATGGGGGAAAAAAAATGAAGTACAAAGTGATTTAGTTTTACACTATGCACTACAGTAGAAAATAGGAAAACTAACCGGTCTTCAACTGGTGCTCCCTTGATACCTGAGGGTAAAAATTGAAAGCTTCTCAGCCTTTGCCTCTGTCTGTGTCCTAAGGCTCCACTCTGGCAGCAGTGGAGAGGGCAGTGGCTGAAACAGATGTGGGTGCCATCCTGCCGCTGGCCCGTCAGCACAGTCTGCTGAATATTATAAATGTGGTGATCCAGAAACTGGGCCACCTCATCTTCATCTACCTGCCCAAAGTGCTGCAGATCCTGCTTTGTGTCACTGCCTCTGTGTCCACTGTCCTGGACAACAGGCACCAGGTAACCAGGCTAAGGACTGATAGTTTCTTTAATATTTGTTTATTAAACAGGTTTCTAATGATCAGATTCCTTCTTTCTTTCCTATACATTATAAATAACAATTAGCAAGATAGCCTGAGAGTATCTCAGAAATGCCAAATTGAATTGGTTGATGCTGCTCAGATACAGCTGCTTGTATTACTGCGTTATTTAAAATATTCTTACCTTAAAAAAATACCACTAATGTACAGTGTATGTGTTGACTTTGTAGTCAAAATGTGCCATTGTGAGCTTAAGGGCCAAGCCGACATTGGCTTTTGGCAAACATTGGGTTGTCAGTAAACCAGTGACGTGCGGTCAGGGGAGGCAGGTGAGGCAGAGCCTCCCCTGTCAATCTTGAAAAGAAAAAAAAGTTAACCATAAAATATAATAAATGTTAATATTTGTCAGCTGGTGTGTGTTGTAGGCCCTTTTGTCGTTCGAATCCGATGTTGAAGGAATTTTTTTCAATAAAGAATAGCAGAATTTCCGTATGTCCTGTTCAAATACATGGAGGAGATGCGCGATGAGGCAGAACTTTGCTGTGCCTCTCGGTGGATCGTGTAATCCTCACAAACTGCATGCGATGCAAATAGTGTGTCGCTGTCCCTCTATATATTGCAAATAAAATGCTTTCAAACACTCTGATTATATGCTCTGCCTTGCCATAATCTGGATAATGTATAAAATGTAGTCCTGTAACGTGTTTAGGCTGCAGATTAACCATAAAACCCAGTAAAAAAAGTTACTCGGTGAGGCAAACAGTACGCCTGCCTCAAGGCAGAGGGCGCTAGTAGCCCACAGATTCTTGCGCTACCTACAATCTTCTTCGTGCTTGTTTATATTTCCTTTACAATCCTATCAAAATGGAAGATTAAGATCTTCTTTAATGAAAACATTTGTTTTAATATTGGATTCGAACGGTAAAAGGGTTTGTAATACATACCAGCCGACAAATGAATTTCGTGTACAAGTAAAGGTAAGACCATAAACTTTTATTATTTTTAGTTAGAAATAAGCTCAACTGGAATAAATTTTAACTTCAAATTAAATATGGGTCATGTTTGTGATATGAGATATAAAACATAACGCATTGTCTGTTAACAGACAATTTGTTAACGGTTCATTTGTATTTGTAAATCGGACTGTAAAAGAGTTAGTGCCTCACCAGCTGTCAACCTTACCGCATGTCACTGCAGTAAACGTCTATCAGGCTCGTCTTCCCGGTGTGTCCTGCATTGTTGTAACTAGTCGGACCCTGTTGTGGGCTCTTTTGCCTTAGTGAATCAAATACTGTGCCTTTTATGTCACTTTAAAATTAGAAAACGCAAGCATGTAAGTGCTGCACATGCAGAATGACTGCACAGTTAACCCAAGCATCAGAGAAGCAAGCTGCCTCCTAGATAGAGCAAAACAGTTCTCACCTACATTACGTCATATTTATAACTCTATAATATGACCAGTCTGTCATTTCAGATAATTGTAATACTCACATTGTCATCTTTACGTTGTGTCTTTATATAAGAAAATTCATTGCATTTTAGCATTGCATACCTGCCTGTTTCTCAGTGCCTCTTTTTGCCTGCAGCTGTGGGCAGGTTGCATCAGTCCTCTGAAGAACCTGCGGCGACTCGGCATCCTGAGGACCCTGGACTTTTTTGACCGCTTTGACTGCTACAGCTTCAGTTCAGATGAGCTGGATGCGGTTTTTCAGGCTGTGGTCTGGCCTCAGGTACATGTTGCAAATAACCTTTTTGTTTTTAATTTTATTGAGCTTCTATTTTCTGTCCAGACCATTCTTGTTTACCTAGAGGTCCCTTTTTTCCTTCAGGTGTGTCGTCTCCCCACAGAGAGCCCCTATTCCCCGACCCCTCTACTAAAGCTCATCCATGTGTGGTGCAAAAATGCCAGGTCAGAGTCAGTCACTTCTCTGTTTGCCTTATCACGACATTGCTCAACTATGTACTGGAGCAAATTTACCAGTTAATAGTTGTCTTCATCCAGAGAGAATAAAAGGAATTCCAAATATATCTGTCTGTCTCAGATACTTCCCCCTCTTGGCCAAGCAGAGACCAAACCACCCAGAGTCTGATGTCCTTCTGAATGTCTTTGCCCTCCTCTCTGCTAAGAACACATCCCCAGTGACCATTGCCATGGTAATGGACATAGCTGAGTCCCTAGCAACCACAGAGGACTTTGTTGCCTCAGAGACTGAGACAGAGCTGAGTGCCACCAGTTGTGTGTTCCCGCAGCCTGAAGAGGATGCTCTCATCAATGCAATAGCATTTTATGCCTGCTGTATATTGCTTCTAAATTTACTGTCAAGATTAATGTTGGTGCTGGACAAAGGTAAATGTGAACATTGTTCTATATTTTCTAGACACATTGACTCAGGGCTCCAGACTGCTTCTGCCTCACATCTCCACCCTGCTGCAGTACTTCACCAGAGTCATACGTAACACTGACAGATTCAGGAAGAAGAAATTCAGGGCACAGGTGGCCAAAGAGCTCAACATCCTTTCTAAGTTAGTACAGCATAGTCTTTTTTTCCGCTGCATCCAAGGTACTTTTTCTTTTCAAGCTAACTTTTTTGTGTTTCATTAAACTATTTTTGATGTCACTTTCTCTCTGCCAGGGTTAGTCAATTTGTGAGTGACAAAGAGCAGAGCTCGGTGTTCATCAGCTTGTTGCTACCCTACCTCCAGAAAGGCAACAATCCTCAAGTAAGACTTACAAATTAATATTTTTATATCTATAAAATGATTGTGTTCAAATAAATATTTTATGAAAATTTGTATTTTGCCTTGAACTGAGCCTTCAAAGCTACAGCTACAACTGTCTCAAATAAAAAAAGCAAAAAAAAAGCAATGAAGGTTAGGGGTCAGGGCTTTTTGTCCTACGATTCTGGTGGAGGTGGTAAGATTTTTAGACATTTTTTGGTGGTTCAACTCAGGGAAAATGTGTTTCTTGGGCAGTGTTAGAGGCACTTGTAATAGATGGTGCGTTTTCATGAAACCATTTAATGACCTCACTTTGCCTTTGTTTTAGGAGACAGAAATTGACATCTTGGCCACTGTGCAGAACCTGCTGCGACAGTGTGTGCAGCCTTCCGCCTTCCTGCGCCCACTCAGCAAACTCTTCTCCATCATCCATAACAAGATGTCCAGACAGGCCCTCACCAATGTCTTCCAGGTACAACAGAAAACCTAAAAACTATTTTGTTTACATGCTCTCAGTAATTAAAATGTAACCTAAAAAATTAATCTTCCTTACTCTTAATTTGCTTGTGCTGCATGGCTTTCAGACTCTGTTAGATCTGGAGCCTTCACTCAGTTACATCACTGACCTAGCAGCAAAGGTAAGATAATTTATTACATTCACATGACATAGTATTATTTACACATGTATCAGGGACAGCAGAGATGTTTTCTAACCATATTAATCCAACTCATGTAGAAGTCTACAGTAGTTTCTAGGGTCAAGTCAATGGGAAAGCGTGTCCAAACTTTTGGCTGGTAGTGTACCTTCTTCACAAAGCACAGCAACAATAATCAGTGTTTCCTGCTTGCTCTATCCAGCTTAATGCATTTGATAGTCGACACTTGGATGAGGTCTACTTTGACATGCGTCTGACAGCTTTCCAAGAAGCTACAAGGCGAGTCAGAGATATGCAGATTCTGGACCTGGACTACATCAGCATCCTTATACACAACTGTTTCCATACCTATGAGGTCAGTAGAGATAGGATGCAGGTATCCTGTCTAAACTAACAGCTATAGCACATCAAGATTTTCATTCTCTGTCCCCCTTTGATGCAGATTGGTGATATGTCACTGGCAGACAATGCCACCTTGTGTGTGTCTGCAGTGATAACTCAGGTGGCAGCAGTTGGAGCTGGAGAACAAGTTTACAAGGACATTATACAACACACAATCCTGGACGCTGTACACAAGGGGCTCCGCAGCAAGACAGAGGTACAAACACACACACTTTGTCAAATCTCTAAACATACTAGCTATTTAATATATGACACTTGTTTAGTGTGAAGTTTTTTTAATGGGGTCCTCCACTTTCTCATCTTACCAGAGAGTGCAGCATGAATACACCACTGTACTGGCCTGCCTGGTGAAGACCTTTCCCTCCAAGAAAGAGTTCAGAGACCTGGTACAGCTCACTGACTGTAATGATCCTGATTCGGACTTCTTTGAGCACATGAAACACATCCAGGTAAGAAAGAAACCATGGAAACTCTCACTTCTGTCTCCCCTTCTACACACATTAAACCACAAACACTTAAATGCATGTGTCCCTGTGTTGTTGTTGTTTTTTTGTTTTTTTGTGTGTGTGTGTTGTTTAGATCCATCGGCGGGGTCGGGCCCTGAGGAAGTTGGCCAAGCAGCTGACCCAGGGCACCGTGGTGATGACATCCCGTTCTCTCCAGAATTACATCATGCCATACGCCATGACCGCCCTCTTAGATGAAAAGATGCTCAAGGTGACTCCCACACACACTCACAAAATAAATATGAACAGTTTCATAATGTATTTATGTGTCTGACCCCTCTTTGCCTCCTCTACTGCAGTATGAGAACATGACATCAGCGTCGGTGGAGGTGGTGGGTGCGGTATGTTGCAGGCTGACCTGGTCTAAATATCTCTACTACCTGAAACAGTTCATCCACATCCTGCAGACTGCACAGGCTGAACAGAAATTGGCTGTAAGGTAGGGTTGTGTGTGTGTGTGTGTGTGTGTGTGTATGTGTCCCTTATTTTTTTAACTATTAGGTTGCTTTTAATATTTTTGTATTTTTAACCTTTTTAATTCCCTTAGTTCTTTCCATTTAAATTAAAACAATTGATGCATTTTGTCAGTTTCCCTCTCCTCCTTCTCTTGTTTTCTCCTCAATCCTGGACTCCAGCTTGCTAGTCACAGTCCTTGAGGCTTTCCATTTTGACCACCAGACCCTCAGCAGAGAAATGGAGGCTGCTAAGGCCAGAGAAGGTGTGTGACTAGTCGGATCTTTCCTGTGACACCTCATATTTGCTCTCTCTTTCATATTTCTTTAAACAAATTCTGATATTTTTATGAAATGCAGAAATATAAATAAGTGGCTTCAGTTTTAATGAGCCCACATCATTATTGTACTTCAATAAAATGACACATGGTAAATAAAACAAATTTTTGACCAGCTGGGAGTGTCAAGATCAATGAGGATGGTGAGGACGGAGCTGCTGCCGACAAATCAGACTTAAGAGATGATGAAGAGGCAATGGAGATTGACAGGAAGACTGCTCCTTCTGATACTCTCATGGAAATGGACAGTAGTAATAGAGAAAAGGATGATGTCTGTCTGGAAACAACCACCACTAAAGCCAAGGGGCCAGTAGCTCCTAAACCTGCTGAGGTGGGCATCGGGCTGCCACAGGGCAAAGAGGAGCTGGAGACTCTGATCAGTACCATCCATCAAACTGTTAATGACAGCGTGTTGCCACGACTGCACAAGTGTCTCACAGCAAAGGTACAATGCACACACACACACACACACACACACACACACACACACACACACACAAGTTCTAATCTATTCAGAGGCAGACATTAGACAAAGGGAGGCAGTTTCCTGGGGCCCCCAAATAAGAGGGGTATGTACTATGATGTTTTAAACAATGCATACCAAACGACTTAATTGTTCAGAGATGCATATAACCTATTCTGCAGTAACTGGCAATGCACACAAAGCACCTCATTTATCATGCATTACAGCTAAATGGACTATTCCATTTCTGTGTCACTGTGACTGTGCACCAAATGTAAACACACTGGTGCCAAAGCTTTGATTTGGTGTTGCACCAAGAATCTGAACAGCAGAATCAGTCATTAAAAGGAATTATCCCAGTGGGAATTCTTACAAGAAGATGGAAAAACACCAATGAGGAAAACTACATTCAGGAGAGCCAGAAAGAGAAGTAGCAATGTGTTGGTGCAGTTAGCAGTTCTAGTTAAGCAAACATACAAGAAGATTTTTTAAAAATTGCTGTTTCCACTGTCATTAGAAACAGGATGGCCTTCTATTATAATGCAGACAAATGAAGTACACATATTTACAAATTATTTTTTATAGAGAGAATTTAAAATACTGTTTTCAATGCTGTGTGCATGGCATCGCATTTGTAAATTTAATGTGGCACAGTAAAATGTTTTCATTGTTACAAAAGTCTTATATGGGAACACATCCATGTGCACTATAATTTCACCGGTGAAAATTCTGTGACTTTTAAATCAAACAACAAAACGGAAAACTCCCCGCAATAATAAACCTTGCATGTCAGAAAAACATTTCTGTAAAGGGTTGGGCTTTTACTGACAATAAAATGAAAAGAATGATGTTTGCAGTTGCTAATCCTGACCAACCCATTATTAATAATGAAGTTACCACTGTTGTACCACATGCAAATATGCGCACAGGAATTTTCTCACTTTGGAGAGGATACCCATCCTGCTGCTGTGTGATAGTTACTTAATAAACTCTAAGGAAAGACGCCTACATTTCAATTAGCTGCAATCAACAGACAAAACTGCAGTTCCTCTTAATATTTTGATAAAATCTGTATTGCATTCAGTGGCAATCTGACACATTGTTGGTGATATTCATTAATCTGTTACAGACTCGCCTGTCTTGCATTACAAGTTGTATTCTGATATGATAAGAATAGTAATAGATATGAAGTTGCAACACAAACTGAACAAGTAAAAACTCACCATACCTGTAAGGCGATTAGTGATTTAGGAGAGGCCTGTGAGCACTAAGGCCACACAAACTGTTAGTGTGCCCTCTGTAAGGTTTATGGACCAGCATAGCTGCTGAAATACGCGCAGGGGGCAGGGGACTTTTTCCTAATAGCTTAAAGAGTGGCTTCAGGGCTTCCTATTATTTGGTGTGTGATTTGTTCTGGCAGACTGACAATGTGACACTTTGATTTATGGTAATCCAGTCCCCCTCCTACCAAACTTTTTCAGGCATGGTGGCAAGAGGATGATAAAAGTTTTGTACACAACACCAGACTTTTGGTTGATGGTTTCCATGTAAAGGTCATGTAAAACAAGGAGAGTATTAATAAGATGTGTTTATTGCACACAAATAACTGTTAAAGCTACCAATTACTTCAGAATCAAAGAAGTTGGAACAAACAAACAAAAATTTAAAATTGAAATCCACATAATGAAATATAAAAAATAATAAAACTATAATAAACTTGTTGCAAAGTTGTTGCAAACTGTAATTTGAACATGGTCAGCATTTTGAAACTAACTGCTCATTTTCTTATCATAAGCACAGTGTGCACGACTCATTACTGAACTTAATTTTTCATGGTGTTGAAGAAAATTTCACCATGGCATTATTGTATGAAAATTCTCACACAGCTCTGGGTCCTAGCCACTGTTATGTTTGCTTCTATCCACTGGTTCACCTGCAGCCTGTGTTTGAACCATAGCCTATAATCTCCTGTCACTGATGTTTACAAGGTGGAGCTTTGGATAAAAACGTTAGTGGTTTTGGCTGAGTGTCCCCTGGTTTCCATTTCTTGGGTGGTGCCATGCTCATCTTAGTGTTTATAGCAGCCAAATAGTTATGTTTTCCTGAGCTTAATTGCTTTATGAGAAATCATCTCACATTTACCCAATCTTCAGTACAACACACTTTTGCTCTTTGGTGACTACTTAGTGATCGGTTATGTTATGCTATGTTAAGTTATTATAACGGCACTGATTACTGACATGTTGCAGCATATTGAAGACATACAGTGACATTGCGGTTCCACGAGTAAATATTATTTATCACAAACACAGTGGAGGTTGGAGACACCTGGATGAAGAATCAATGAAGATAACACATTGTTTCCATAAACCTCCTTGTGTGTGTGTATATATCTCTCTCTCTCTCTCTCTCTCTCTATATATATA
>NW_018128096.1:528499-545147 GCF_001952655.1 Monopterus albus
GCATGGCAGGTGGTCTTGTTGACATGGTGGCCTGTACTATTATAGGGGAAAAACTGCAATCAAAAAGTGTAACCACGAGTCTGGAAACAGAGCAAAAATATGCAGCATGTAAATATTGTCTAGTGGCCTACTTCACCTTTCTTTCATCTGTTTTGAAGACAGAATCACCTTAATGATAACCATTTGTACAAAATACCACCTATTCATCTAGCTTTAACTTTATGCCTGCCACTTTTGACCACTTGTTTTACTTATTTTTACTTTTGCATATGACTTTGCATTTAAAAATAAAAATCAAACAGTACTTTTATCATATATTTTTAGTTCTAAAAGGAAACTTTTAGTAGAAAAATACACCATCATTGTCTCTAATACCAATAACATTATAATTAGAACATCTGTGGAAAATAGAGCAAAGGGGCCCCCCCATATTTGGGTTTGCCTGGGGCCGCCAAATTACAAAATCTGCCCCTGAATAATGAAAATGTGTGTCTGTCCTCTAGGTAAAGCATGAGGAGGAGCACAAAGCAGTGAAGTCTAAGGGTGTGAAAGATGAGGAGGTGGCGAGGATACCATTAGCCTTTGCTATGGTCAAACTGATGCAGACTCTGCCTTCACATATCATGGAGGTCAACCTCCCTGGGTATGCAGTTGTATGTCTCCAGCTGTTTGCTGTGTTTAAACTGCATGTTCGTAATGACAAAACTTCACCATAAATCCCTATTGGTTTTTTAGTGGACTAAATTAAGTGTGTGAAATCTATTTACAGTCCAAAAAAATTAATGCTGGGGGCCAGTAATAATATAAGCATATTAAATATGCATTTGGTAAATATTTGTGTGTGTGTGTGTGTTATCAAGGATTCTGATCAAGGTGTGTGTGCTATTGAGGAACCGTTTCCAGGAGATCCGTGATGTAGCAAGAGGAACACTGGTGAAGATCATTGAGACGTTGGGGTGCAGGTACCTGCAGTACCTGCTCAAAGAAATGCAGGGCATCCTGGTCAAGGGCTACCAGGTAGGAACACACATGCACACACTTACCAAAACACAGTTACAGTTTGTCTGCAAGATCACATGCGTAATGACCAGAGGCTGAACAGTCACAAATAATATAATTTATTGTCGTTACACATGTGTGATTCTGTGACTATAAATGGTATAAACCAAGTAATCCTTAAGATTTCTAACAAAGGAATATTTGAAAATCTTATTCTTGTCATGTGTAGTTGACATGCACGTTACTTTGTTACTGTTTTAATATTCTTTGTTTCTGCCCATTCCCCATCCAGGTTCATGTTCTAACATTTACAGTATATCAGCTGCTGTCAGCCCTTAGTCCAACTCTGCAAAGTGGTGACCTGGACCCCTGTATGGACATGCTCATTGATGTAAGAGCGTGTCCTTTTCACTCTACATACATGTACTGTACTTGTGCAGATTCCCATGTCTCACAAATAAGGATGGATTAGCTGACTCAAACTGTTTTTGATGTTAATTCCGGATTGTAGTGTCCTTGTGAATTCTGAAATCTTTTACCTGTTTCTCTCTTCCCTTTTTTGTCATCTTCCCTATTGGTCAGATCTTCAACAATGAGCTGTTTGGGGCTGTGGCTGAGGAGAAGGAGGTGAAGAAGATTGTCTCCAAGCTGATGGAGGCTCGACACAGCAAGAGCATGGATTCCTATGAGCTACTGGCCAAGTTCTGTAGCAAGGAGAGCATCACCAAGCTCATACTACCACTGAAAGAGGTGATGGAGTGATTGGACTTGTTTTGAGAAATAGAAGATATGCTAAAGTAGAGAACAGTAGTGATGGTAGGCTGAACACCAAAACTTTGAAGCCTGTGTTGAGTACTCGGGGCAGCAGAAAGTGAACCTTTGCATTGAGGCTTGTATTGTTTAGAAAAGGTGATGTCACTGATGATATTTGAAGCTTCATCTGGGCTACCGGTTCATGAAGCGCTTTGATGTTGGTGGGATGTTTGAGATATAAGGGGAGAGGACGGGGATCAGAATGTTCGTGGGTTTGTAGTGTTGGAGATCACTGCAGTGCGATTGTTTGCAATATATTGCCATGGCATCAGCGCCAAAATTATGAAGTTACTTCCAGTATGGGAACATTTTGATTTAATTTCTGATAACAGGGTAATCATATGCAATACTGTATGTGCTGTCATTGTTTTAATGCTTATTTTCCCTCAGAGCCATAATATCAAAATCATTTGCGTAACTATGTACAATTTATGGCTGTGTTTTTTGGGTGAAATATAGCTGCAGTTTAATTTTTTTCCCCCTTACTGGACCACATATAAAACAGTGTAGGCTACCTGTCCCTCAAGTAGGAGGGCTCTCTGCATCAGCTGTGTGCTTGGCCACCAAGTGGTATTTGAGACTCGACCTACTCCGGTTGTAACTCAGTTCACATTGACAGTAAATGTAAATAACTCTGGTCTTATTGAGAGAACCTTCTGGCAAGGCTTTGAAGCTGAACTTGCCATTCAAAAGGCCCTTTTCTTTATTCATTTCTGCTCAGTGAGGTTTGTTTCTGCCGTCCACAACGTTACTGCTGCATCCTGATTTCCCAAACTACAGGGTGGGCCGCGGGTCATAATCACAGAATGTGTGTACGTGTTAATCATGTGTCAAAAAAATTAGTGGTGTTAAAAGGAATTTACATTAACTCATTATTGCATTGACAGCCCTAAGAATTAATACAGACCTTTCTCACTTTGGCGTAAAGTCATTTCTCAGTCCTTATTTAACTGCACTCAATAACTCCTAGTAGAATCATTACATCCGGTAGTGAAACTAAAGGAAAGAAAAGATTATCTTAATTAATGCAATAATTTGTCTAATTATATTTTCTCAGTGAAAGTAACATTAATAATGACTTCACTGACCATTTATTTCACAGTTTCTAATTTGTCTTTCTCTCCTATTGTTATCACACTAGATCCTAGAGACAACATCCAGTCTGAAGGTGTGTAACCGGGTGGGTGCTGTGCTTCGGCGACTGGTCCTGGGCCTGCTTGTCAATGGGGGCATGACACCTCAGGATATCCTACTGCTGAGTCATGGCCTGGTCAGCCAGAGTCTGCCATTGCTCACCAAGAGAGACCGGTACACACACACACACACACACTTTCACATACAGCCTCTCATCAAAATGTAGTAAAATACTTTGATGCTTGTTTTCATCCATCATTAATGACACCCTTGTGTACACACTTGTGTTTGTAGCGAGAAAGCCAGAGCTCAGCCTCCTTGTGACCCCAGACTGCCTCCTCCCAGTTGCTTGCTCCTGCCTCCAGCTCCAAAGAGGGGTGGTCAAAAAGCTCCAGTCAGCAGCCGAACCAACATGCACATCCTGGTGGATGCAGGCCTCAAGGTGCATGTTGAAACACTCTCCAACCTAGAATTCAGTAATCCCATATATGTGTTTTATCAAAATGAAAATTTTCATCTTAAGCAGAGTTGTTTCTGAAGTGTTTGTCATCATTTGTTTATTTCTCAGCTGCTCCACCTGAGTCTGAAGAAATCCAAAGTGACATCATCTGAGGCCTCAGCTCTGGAGATGCTTGATCCTTTTGTACAGCTGCTGCTTGACTGCCTCAACTCCATGCATGTCAAGGTACTAGAATTTGATGTTGTCCTGGGTGCCTTCTATCACCCCAACTATAAGCATCTGTTGATCAAACCCATTAAACTGGAGATTATAACTTGCACTCCCTCCGCTCTCCTCCACCCTCTCACCATCTTCGTCTGTCTCACCTCCCTCCTAGGTGATCACAGAGGCTCTGGTGGCATTCACTTGGCTGTTGAAGTTCCCTCTACCTGCAGTGGAGCAGAATGCTGGCCAGCTGACCAAGCAGCTCTTTGTCCTGCTGCAGGATTATTCCAAGGCTGGAGCTGCCCGTGGGGAGAATTACCACCTGGTCCAGAACTGCTTCAAGGTACTACAAGTAATAAAACACATGTATGAACACACCAGATATAGATTTTTGGTTTTGTAGATAAAGCTCAATAGATGTTTATGTTCCTATAAGATGAAGACAGCTTTCTGAAATAATATGAGACTTTGAAAGAGAAAACAAAGAATTTAAATGTTTTGGGAAAATGCATTTTAGGCTGTGAAGTGGCATCAAACTACATTATTTAATAATCTAACAAAAGTCACCCTGAATTGGAGAAATCTCATCAAATAAACTGGAGATAAAACTGGCTGACATCATCTTTCTTTCTGTCTCTCAGGCCATCACCATACTTGTGAAGAACTTCAAAAGCAACAAAATCTCTGAGGCACAGCTTCAGGTGCTGCTTGGATATGCTGAGGAGGACATCTACGATCAGTCCCGCCAGGCCACTGCCTTTGGCCTACTAAAGGTAATCAATGGCGGTCAAGTTAAACTGTTGTCACAAGTGTCCCCTGAGGTGTGTATGTGTGTGCGCCTTTGTATTACTTGCATCATGAGGACCAAAACCTGTTAACACACTCGCACTGTGGGGACTCGGCTATCCTTGTGGGGACCAGAAGCTAGTCCCCACAAGGAAATCACAGAATTTTAGGGTGGTAACATGGGTTAGGTATTAGGTTAAGTATTAGGGTCAGGGTTAGGTATTAGATAGTAGTAGTTATGGTTAAGGTTAGGATAAGTCTACAGGAAATGAATGTAAGTAAATGTAAAGTCCCCACAAGGAATGAAAACACAGTGTATGTGTGTGTTTTTTTGTTTGTTTGTTCTCCAGGCAATTCTGTCCAGGAAGTTGATTGTTCCGGAGATGGAGGAGGTGATGAAAAAAGTGGCCAAGCTCTCTGTTACAGGCAGCAATTCTATGATAAGAATCTACTGTCGACAGGTACTTGAACACAAATGCATAAAAAAAATCTTTTTAAAAATTGTAAGTTCAATCAGTTGAAGGAAAGTTTTGTGGTTCAGATCTATCTGAAGTACCTGCTGGACTACCCACTGGGGAGGAAGCTGAAAGGACACCTGGACTTTGTGGTGGCCCACCTGCACTATGAGCACGACACAGGCAGGGAGTCTGCACTGGAGATGCTGGCATACATCTTTCAGACTTTCCCTCAGGTACATTTTCCTCTAAATGTGCATGAACAAGAAGAATTTGCAGACAAGTACAAACCAGTTTATTGTACTGCATTTATCTACAGAGAGACACATCCTGTATAATCCATAATATCCATAATCTACTATTGCACTGGGCATAATTCACATCATTACCTTCAACCTAAAAACCACCATATTTTACTAATGTGTATTATAACCTTAGTAAAGGCTACTAAAGTATGGACAAAACACGGTCTTGTATTGTTTTTTTTTTGGTTTGGTTTGGTTTTCGTTCAGAACCTGCTGTTGAAGCACAGTGGCCTGTTCTTTGCCCCACTGGCCCTGGTCGTGGTCAACGATGACTCTGCACATTGTAAAAAAATGGCTGCCTTGGCTATCAAGGACCTGCTGACCCAGCTGGACTTGAACCACCAGAACGCCCTGTTTTCTCTTGTGAACACCTGGCTGAATGCAGAAAAGGTACAAGTTTAGACCAACGTCTTTACTCCACAAGTGAATTCAGATCAGCCACTTTTTTGTGCTTAAAAGTTCCTACGCATCCTGGAAAACCTGTAAATTTGTAACTTTTCCAGTCATGGAGATAAATTGTACAATATCCTGGAAAAACTATCATCCTGGAAAATAATTTTCAAAATTTTCTGTTTTCCTTTTGCTGAGAGTGAACTGTCAAATCTTAGCATGAGCTGGCAGCTGAAATAAAGGTGATGTGTGAGATAAACATTAAAGAGCAAGGGTAGAAGTTTATTGCCTGTTAGTAATGTTTTTGTAAACCTACTCTTAGCTTTTGAGTGAAGACAAAATGAATAAAATAAACTGGACAAAATTACAAGGGAATGTAGCCAGACAACCAGGGACTGTAAGTGGCTTGATTGTTGAAATGCAAACGTTAATAACTATTGTCTAGTAAGTTTTACTTTTAAAAATGTTTTAAGATTTAATGCTCCATCACCTGCTGGATTATCATTTACTTTAACATTAGTTGGCTAGCTTGTTTATTACCAGAGATATCCAGTGATGGTTGTCTTAATGTCTTTATATCCATGAGTACATTACAAACAGGGGGCAGCACACAGTTAATTTGTTGTAAGCCTATTTTTAATGGACAAAATGTAAACAAATATAAATGAAAAATGTGGCTGAAACAGTAACAGTATCTAGTTGTAGCTGATGTTACAACAGCTCATTTGGTTCACTTTAAAGGCATCTTGCTCTGTTGATGGTTTTTTATTTTTTCTGTCATGGTGGCTCCCAAGTAGCCCTAAATGTTGGTGTTAGCATGTTTCCATCTGGCAGATTAGAAAAACATTTTAAATGTGTAAATAACAAATAGCATTAGGTAAAATGGGAGGTTTGTGTCAGTAAGGGCATCTAATATAAAACCTGAGACAAGTCACATACTGTGAATAATAACAAAAAAGTAGCATTGAGTAATTTTGGGTAAATTATTTCTTGAAAAGAGTGGAAACCCTGAACTTTGTGCCTTACAATAATTGTATGTTGTATTGTACGTTTTGGTGTGTTTCAAAGTCTTATATCATTTCAGTTGATCAGTGATCTGATTTCCCCTGCTCTCTTAGCCCTGCCTGCGGCGTCTCGGGGCTCAGATTTGTGGTCTGTTCGTAGAGGTGGAAGAGGAGAAGTTTGCCCATCGCTTGGATGACTTACTGCCTTTGCTGGAGAGAGAGATCAACCCTGACAACTATGAAGACGTAAATGGCAACACATTTACCCCGTCTATGGCCACAAATGTGAAATGTGATTAAAAGAAAGTGCTTTGTCTGTCTTTCAGATTGAAGAGGAGCAGGAGGAGAAAGGAGCAGATAGGCTGTTGTTCAGTTATCTGACTCTTGTCACCAAACTGAGTAAACACTGCGGCCTGCTGGAGCTCAGCAAGCCCCATGGCACACTCTACCGAATCTGGGGTAAAAGAGCAACATACGTTATCTCTGTCATTTACACACCCACAGCCAACACAAAATTAAAATGTTTTTCTTTGTGGGCACTATTAGGTCATATTGAAGCCCACCTTCGCTACCCTCACTGCTGGGTATGGCTGACAGCCTCGCAGCTCTTTGGTCAGCTGTTTGCTGCCCGACAAGCAGAGCAGCTGATTGCTGTTTGGAGAGGAGAGAGTGGAGATGCTTCATCTCAGCCTGCTGCCACAGCCTTTATCACCAGCAACCTGGACAAGAAGGTGAGGCCCAAGATTCTCAAGTCAGCTAATTTCTGCATCTGATTTTACTGAGCAAAAATATCTTTCTTCTTTCGTTTCTTTTTCTGACTTCTAGATGAGAGAGTTGGCATTGGCGTTCTGCCATCAGCTGCAATCAAAGTTCCTTGACGTAGGATCTGGAGAGCAGGTGGACACACTCAGCCAAAACACATCCATTTTGCTGTTAAATCTAAATTACTAGGGGTGGGAATCTTTGGCAAACTCATGATTTGATTCAGATTCTGATTATTGGTGTCACAATTTGATTCAGAACAATTTTCAATTAAAAAATGATATGATTCAATAAAAAGGGGCACCATATTTTGGCTCTTACTCTAGTTTACTGTGTGTCATACAACTGATTTCTATCTTGTACCTACTGAGCTGCTAATGAAACTTAACAGACTATTAACCTAAGTGGTTCTGATGAGCATAAAAACCAGGTACTTTGCATACTGCTACCCAGCATTATGCAAGGTGCTTGAAATTTTAAGTATATAAGATTATTAAAATTAGCTTAACCTTTACCAGCTGCAGCATTATGTGATGAACACAATAATGCATTAATTATAATCGAATAATATAAATGTGCCATTCTGAATGAGTACTTTCACTTTTGGTACTTCTCTTGTGCTTATATTTGTCATATTTTGAATGCAGGACTTAATATTTTCACACACACTAGCAGTGTGTGTGAAAACAGTCCAAGTACTTTTAAACCATGAGCACAAGTCTGTAGAAATTAGGTGTTTTCTTTATCCTACCAGTTTAACTGAAGTGCTCCTGGGCCACTGTTAGTCTGTTGGTGATAGGCTCTGAATTCACATAGTTCTCTGCACTTGTCTTTCAAAGTTTGTTATTAAGTAATTAATACATGTGTACAATAATTCCTTGTCTGAAGATAAACTAACATTACAACTGTATTGTAGATGTATAACACAATCCTAGGATGTTCAACATTGGCTTTGCAGTTGAATTCCGCCTTTTTCGTTCTGTCAACACTGACAATAATAGATTTTTAGCATTTGTAAATTGATTTAGAGTCATAGAAGATATAAGTCACGATTGGAATGTAAATCCTTTTTTTTCCTCCGGCTCCTGTAAATTACACAGATGAGATCTGATCAATAGTCATGTTTTGCTTTTCGCACAGGTGATCAAGAACCTGCTGTTTGTTGGCAAGGTGATCTACCTCATTTCCCCCGAGTCTGATGTGGAAGAAGTGAAGGCGGAGGAGCGGCAGGAGAATGGATATGAAGAAGGGGAAAAAAGAGATGAGGGAGAAGAGGACAAAGATGACACGAATGATCGACCTCCTTCCCTTCTGTGGCTGATGAAGAAGCTGTCACTGATGGCCAAGAGAGAGGCAGCGTACACTCCCAAAGTTCCGTTAAAGGTAATAATAGAAACTAGGAGTACCAGATAGTTAAAACAGATCATGAGAAGCTGTCAGTGCAGGCATGGTAAGAAATGTTGTGTTCACTAGCAAACAGGAAAAGAACACGTATCGACACTATTAAAACTTGTACTGCCTTTCAGTTATAAATGTAAAATGGCCCATCTTTCTGGCATCTAAGTTGTAATAAAATCAACATTTTTTTTCCCTCCGCTCTCCCAAAGAGAACGTGTGTGTTCAAGTTCCTGGGAGCAATAGCGATGGACCTGGGGAAGGAAAGGCTTCGCCCCTATCTGACTACTATCATCACTCCTCTGTACAGAGAGTTGGACAGCACGTACACAGACCAAGGTAAAACTACTCTTACCTGACTGAAAATCCCAGCAAACATCTTTCTCTAGTCTGACTTGTCCTATGTAAAAATGGTTGAACAATGCGAACATCTTCATATTCAACTCCCATCTCTGACCCCTGCTCTCTGTCCAGATCCCACCTTGAAGAACCTGTCACAGGAGCTGATCGAGCTGTTGAAGAGACGAGTGGGACTGGAGACTTTCTCATTGGCATTCTCCTCTGTCCAGAAGGAGTTTTCACAGAGGCGAGCTGAACGAAAACGACACAGAGCCATGCAGGTATGATTTGAAACACAGACATAATGAGTGCCCACATACACAAATGTAGCAACTTTATCCTGGCAGTCAGCTTTAGATTTGTCCTCTTCTCTCTTCGAGATGGTGGCTAACCCAGACATCGCTGCCAAGAAGAAGCTCAAGAAGCACAAGAACAAAATCGAAGCCAAGAAGAGGAAGATTGAGTTCCTCCGGCCTGGATATAAAGCAAAGAAGCACCGGAGCCATGCACTCAAAGACCTGGCGATGGTGCAGTGAGTCATGTGGGTGGCTACATCTGTTTATTGAGGATAACTAGCTGGGGATGAAAACTGGCCAGTTGACCCAGTAAAATGACTCATTTTCATTTAGCAGGCAGGTGTTAGTTGGACAGGCTCACCTCATGTTGTTACATAATGATTTGAATTATTCTAATTGTCAGTTGAACAAGAAAATGACATTGAACAGCAGAACATGAAATCTATTGGTTTCTGCTGTGAACGGACTGTAGGGTTGTCTCTGATATATATCCTGTGCAGTTAAATGTACAACTTTTTATAAATAAAGATTTGACACTGTTAGTGATCGTTTCATGCAGTATTAGTTTGAAAATCAAAGTCTGAACACAACGGTTCAATCACTGATAGGAATGTTTACTGAGAATCATCTTCACTGTACAAGCAGATATAAATATGACACCATAAAACTTTGAGCATATAGTTTATTGTTCATTAACTAAATGACTAATATGCCAAAGCTGCACTCAAGGATTTCAATGGGGAAAAAAAGCTTTGACCCCTAAACTATTTTCTTTACAACAGGAATAAACTGCAGGGAAAAAAAGAAATCCATGACACTGAATTTGCCTCACTGTATACTGGAAGCACAGCATAGGCTGCAATAACACTTGGCCAGAGGACATAGCGGATGTTTAACAGTTTGGAAATAATTCTGCAACAATTTGCCATTTCCAAAAGTAAATGAGAATATTTAGGTAAGTCAGCAGATTGTTTACAAAGACATGGGTTATCCAGAGTGGGACTTCATGCTGTAGCGCTGCACTAAAGATGAAAATCAATGGCTATTAGTCCAACATATTAAACACTAATAACTTGGCAGTCAAGCAGCTGCTGCTTAATGATGATGTGTCCTAGTCAGTTTGCTCAGGTCAGGAACAGAACTAACATGTCTATTGTTCAACCTTGGATAATGTTCCCACCCTTGTGGTAAAATGCTGCCTCACTGTGGATCTCCCTTGCTTGATTTTACTGTCATTGGTGCCCATCAAATCCTCTGGCTTTACCACATGCTAATTTCTTAACCTCTCGAAGAGAAGATGATGCTAAATGATAGCGTCCAGTGAAGACACCTGTTTACAGAAATACTACAGAGCTTCATTCATTGATTCATCTTATTTTGTAATAACTTAGTGCTCACATGTTTACAAATCAATTCATAAAATTAGCAAACCTTAAAATTTTTGTTCACAGGTGTTAATGAATTAATGAATTGAGTTAATGAGTAATCAGCTGACATTTGGATGCATTTCTTACACATATAAAAATGTAGATAACCTGTTGCCCATCCATCACTGTGGTCCTAGAGTTCTCTAAAACCTTCACCTGGGCTTTGTACATGTGTTGTGAGTGTCTGCATAGTCTATACGTTACTGCAGCCTTTGCTTCTCAGTCCCAAGCTTCAAAAGCATTGGGAAGGTTTGGCCAAGGCTTCAGGTGGGAAAAGGAGGGAGGGAGTGCAATCAGAGGTCCAGAGGAAGGTGGGATATGGGGAGGGGTCAGTCACAAAGTTTCATACAAGAGTCAAAGGTAAGGAGTATATACAGAATGGATGGGAGACCTTTACTGCCGACTCTTCAGTGCATCCACCAGCCTGCAAGGACAGACAGAGCAAATCTAATTTAGCTTCAACAAACTCAAAGAATCAATATTTTGTGCAATATAAAACAATACTGAAGAGGTGGAATACTCAAATGTAATTAACTCCCTTCATGGTATCGCTGTTTTCAAAGTGACTGGTAAACTCACCACTTCTGACTGAAAATAAGAATCATACCTTATCTCTATCACTACATTAAATATCCAGTCACAACTAATGTTGTGTTATACCTACCTAAGCACTCTTACAAAAAAAGACCCCTCCTAAGTCCTTTATAAAGTGTATGGTAAAGCCTACCATTCCATTGCCTCATCCAGGCCTGTGCCTTTTGTAGCTGAGGTCTTGAAGATCTGCCATTTTCTGTCTTTGAGTGCAGGGAGTCCCAGAGCATTCGCCACCTCTGTGGGTGTCATTGCCTGGTCCATATCCTGCTTATTTGCAAACACCACCAGGATCGCCTTCTTCAGCTCTTCCTCCTAAATAAAAGACAAGGTCACCAAATAACATTATGAAGAGGAGGAGGGGGTTTTAGGTCTAATGGCCAAAAAGCCAGATATGTGCTAAATGACAGCTCCAAATATACGCAAGTGTCATGAAAGCAAAATTACTTAAACTGTAAGAGCTTGAGCCTGACAACTAAATATTTATGAAACTGAACCACTTAAATATTGCATGTGAAAATGTAAATACCACTGAATTTATAGTTCTGAAATATTTTACTCTGAAAGTCAGCACTTTGAATGTATGTTGTCTGATTAATCTATATAGTGTTTCAAATGGTGCCATTTCAATATCTTGGTAGCCCAGATGTTGAAGAATGTTTCAATAATGTCCATTTTAAGCAACCAGATCTTTTGATTAGATTTAAATTTTAGTTCAGAATTTGAATTAATGAACTTTAAATTACACATTTGAATACTGGATACTTGGATTTTTGGGAACATGAATCTGAAAAAAATAATGTCACTTCCAGTACCAAATGAAATGACATACTAGAAACTGTAAAGCAGAATTCAAACACCATACATTCAAGACAAATGTAAATGCTATGTATTCAGGGGTATTTAAAGAGCTCCAGGCATGCTGTTCCTTGTTTTCTGACTTATCTACAGTGTGTTACAATTATCATCTTAAATGTGGCCTAAAGCTCAAACAATTTGTAGTATGCATGTTCTAGTACTTCCATGTAGAAGCAACTTGGTTTATACAAGTCTTGCAAACTCGCTCGTGAGACTTTTTTCCCTAGCAAAATTATTTAATAGTTTAAGGATTTCCTTGAATGGTCATTATCTCCAGGCAGTTGCACGTTCATGCAAGCTTACCTGACATCCACTGATGCCATTTTAAATAACAATAATAATAATAATAACCTTTATTTGGCCAAGTATGTTACACACAAGGAATTTGTTTCTGGTACAGAACCGAGGCTGCCATCTGTGGCGCCAACTCACACCGATGGCTCTAACCATCAGGGGCAACTTGGGTGTTCAGTGTCTTGGCCAAGGACACTTCAACATGTGGACTGCAGGCACCAAGATTTGAACCTACGACCCTCCGGTTGGGAGACGACTGCTCTACCCACTGAATCGTGCATTTTTCAACTGCACATGGTTTTGTGGATAGGTTTAGACGTCCTGCTGCATGCACAGTGTCCAGAGGATGCAAAGAAAAATACAGGGCCTGAGGTTACTGCATGTCCAGGAACGTTCCTGTACAGGGACTCACTGTTACACCTGACCGGGTCTAACCTACAAGCAGCTAGCCAGTGATGGACCCTGTGGCAGTGAATGATGAGCTCATCATCAATGGATTCCCCTGGAGCACTGTATGTTTGTTTTAACTGCTTGAGGCCAGTGGGTCGGCTGTATGTGATCTATTGCAGGATCATGAGAGGATTCTAACAATCCATGATGTTATTGTTGGTGCTATGATACCTGTCAGAATAAATTTCACTACTTTGGGAATGTATGTTGTCATGTGGGGGAAAAAATCAGCGATCACAGGTTGGATTTACTGACAGTGGAGCTACCTGAAAGGGAATGATGTTTCCATTACTCAGTGGGACTTAACAGTAAGTAAAAAAAAACAAAACACACACACACATTGCATGTCTATTAATGCCTTATTTCTGTAGACAGAATTATAAGGCTGGAGAAGCTACTATGTGTGCATTATGCCAGTTAGAATATGGGATTTCTCAATTACCCCCTTTATTCAGTGTGTTACACATCTCTTCATTGGTACATATACTGTTGTATACCTACTGTATCTATTAAGGAGAAAGTCAAATTAATTAATGCTGTTGAGGTTTGTTGTGCTGTCCACTTTCATATTCTGACTTGAACATATAAGGTAGGATTTAAGGTATTGTCAGTGTCAAAAGCACAGCTTATTTGTCAGTGTTTTTGTTCCCCCGTCGAGAGATGTTTCTCCTGTTCAAAACTCGGTTTCATGTAATGCCCCTCATTGGTTGTGTTTAGGATAATGTTAGGATTCAGGTTAGGGGAAACAGATTTCGACAACACTGTCAGCAGGAGGTGCACGTTCATGAACTGTCCTCCCGTTTTTAGTAAGAGGCTCTCACATTTTATCATTCTGAAGTAATTACAGACTATTTGGAGTTATGATAGGTGCAAAGCAAAGCTAACCTAGAGGTACCCAAGGTTAAACATGCAAAGCATGCCATGGGCACTTTAAATTTTGACATATAGTAATCGGTAGGAATAAATTTTTCAAATGGCCATGGTTTGCACTGATAGTAGTTGAATCTGAGTAACATGGCATAATTTAACAGCTTCTCAGATCTTAAAACCACTATGATCCACAGCACATTTTGCACATGTATTGTATTTGACAAGTGCCAGATCTGGTTTGATTGGGTTTCATCATCTGAGAGCATTCAATGAAGTGTTCACTGAAATCTCTCAAAGTTATTAAATATTTGATTAGACCCCTACAGTTCAGCTGCTACCATGATAGTTCAAACTTCTGACACATAAGTAGGGTCAAGGTTGTAGTTAAGAATTAAACCACGAACCTCCAACATGGCCACCAGCTCAGACTTTGAGATGCCCATCCTGTCACGGTCACTGCTGTCAACGACGTAAATCACTGCGTCAGTATTTGAGTAATAACACCGCCAGTAGGGCCTGTGAAGCACAGAGAGGAGCAGGAAGATCAGAGAAGGTGAGCAATCGGAAGAGGGTGGAGAGATCAAAAAGAAATACCCCTGACATGAGAAGGAAAGGTGGTCAAGATTGCACAAACACAAGCATTCAAACAGAAAAAGGTTTAAGTAACAGGAAAAGTGAAGGGAGAGAAACCTATAAACTTCCTTTATGAAATATCCACACATTCACATGTGGGAGCTCCACACCACAGCCACCATAGGCCATCTACACCTACCTGATACTTGTCTGTCCTCCGAGATCCCACACCTGGAACTTAAGGTTCTTATATGTGACCGTCTCAACATTGAAGCCAATTGCTGCACAGAGGGGAGAGAACATGAGCCTGATTATTACCAGCTTATCTTGATGTACATTGTGAATATTCTGCTGAGTGCTGCAGTTAATACAAGGCTCTGCAGAAAATGCAGACACAGCTTTTTTTTTTCCTATTCTCAGGCTAAAAAATGTGCAAAAGATATACAGCTGAATATTATTTGCCCCCCAGAGATTGAACATAAAGAATACTACACTGAAATGCTACATTTGGTAAGTCTTCCTCTGAAAGGAAAGGCTATTTGAGTCACATTTGTTATATGAAATAGAAATGGAAAAAGAAAACACTGCTCAAAGTACTAGGCAGCTGTTGGCACACATACTGTATGCAAAAGAGGAATGTCAACCTGACTAGTTGCATTCTTGTCAGGTCTGCAGCAGCATCTGCCTGCAGGTTTACTGTACATGCAGTAATTAAATTAAATTAATGGTAAATGGTCTTATACTTGTATAGCACTTTTCTATGCATTGCAGCACACTTAAAGCGCTTTCACACTATTTGGCTATTTGCCCATTCGCACTCCCACATTCATGCCATCACTGGGAGCAACTGGGGGTTCAGTGTCTTGCTCAAGGACACTTCAACACGTGGACTAGACAAGCCAGGAATCAAACCGCTATCCCTCTGGTTAGGAGACGACCTGCTCTAACTCCTGAGCCACAGCTGTCCCCAAACTAGAGTGTAACTGATATATAGTACATCTAAGGATGGTGCGTGGTGAGGAGCGAGCATGACAAAAGTATGGAAGTAAAGAAATAGCACAGTCTGGTACATACTGGGGATTGTGGTGACCACCTCTCCGACCTGCAGCTGGTACAGAATGGTTGTCTTTCCTGCACCGTCCAAACCAAGGATCAAGATCCTCATTTCCCTGGTGCCAAACAGGCCTGAGAAGAGACTAGAGAAGAAACCACCTGGAGATAGACATGGAGGGAAATGTTAGAGCTGAGAAATACCTTGTGATTTACTTTTGATCCTCTATCAACTAAAGCAATGCATTGGCTTGTTCCATCTAAATTATGAATTAAATACTTTGGGTTCTGGTAAGCAATGGTGTCTTCTGAAACATTATTTGACTTTTCAGAAACAAAGAATAATAACTAAAAATAAATCTTTAAAGTTTAATCAATAAGAAGAGTAAAATCATAGAACTACAGAAATGCAGACTTGGATGTCACAAAGAGCTGATAAAGAGCCACAACCTTTCTAAAGCAGTAAGTATTTAAAACTCAGCCCTGGTCCTGATTTGTCCCATAGTGACCTCATCCAGCATCACTATCCTTCAGGTGGTTAAACAAGTTAGCCGAAGTTAGCTTAGCTACTGAACAACGCAAGTCGTCGTGCTTTTTCACTTGCATCCTTGATGACAATATGTAGACACTATATAACAGCTACGCTTGGAAGCGAAACGTTTATGAACTGTCCACCCGAAAACATCGTGGACGAGAAACACGATATTCCCTGTACATAGCCAACATTAGCTTCCTAGTTGGCAACAGTCGCAATGTGCGCCGAGTGAAGCAGACATGTACAAAACAGCTATACCAGTACCTAATTCTTCATAGATATGTAGGTTATGGATAAAACGAAGAAAATATTGCATTTTATTGACAAATAATTAAATTACCCATTTTGGTAAGACTACGCTCCCAGTATCAGAAATGCAGTGACAGGTTAGTTGGACAGAGAACTTCTTCCGTGTGGTTGACGTGTCGCTGAACGGCGTCACCAACTCTGGTTTAGATTTTGTTTCGCAACATTCGACACATTCAACATGGTGCCTTTACCTAATATAGATTAACCGCGACTCCTACCGTGTGTTTAGAAATCTTTATCATCTATGCGTTTGACACACTAATATTCTTATAGATTTTATAGACATGAATCTTAGTAACACTGTTTTATGAAAACAACTCTTTTAATGGAAAGTGTGGCAGGGGGAGGG
>NW_018128096.1:545172-551159 GCF_001952655.1 Monopterus albus
ATGAAATCAAGTCTTTTAATGGAAAGTGGGGCAGGTGAAGGGAAAATAGATCCCCGACGCTGGGTGCATTCAAGAATGCAAAACGGAATCCTGTTCCTAAATGTGTAACAGCTCTTCTTAGTAAAGCGCAGGTGAACTGGTGAACTGTTGTGAATGCATCTCACATTAGACAAAGCTGCCCTCTCTCAGCAGCATCACATTTATAATCACCCTAGCCTAGAAAACATATTAAAGCCAGATGTAAAACCTACTTCGCAAACCGTGATTTGATACAAAAGTCAACGGTTCTGAGCAGCTTTGAATTATTTCATAATGCGGGAACTGCTCTGAGGTGAAATTATTCACGGATGGACCTGGTGCCTGTCAGGTGAGACGTCATTTACGACCCGCGGTAAGACTGACGAAGCGGGACCGCCGACAGGATGGTGGAGCGGTCGGACAGAGCACCTCTGCTGGACTGGGAGGAGGTTCCATACGCGCAACCGCCCGACGGTGTAGCACCGGCGACAGCTCACGCAAAGGACCGACTGTCAAGCCCCTCCAACAGCCGTGCTTTATCAACATGCGCTACTCCGCGGTTTGGGTGGAGCACTAGTACAGGGGGTCCTACTCCCAGCAGGTCTGTCTCCAACGTAGACGGCTGCAACGCCGCACGCGCGACCTCCAGCACCCCGACAGACACGGATGAAGGGGTGCTTTCAGACAAGGAAGAGCATCTTTCTGATTCAGGACCGAGGGAAGTGCTGCTGGAAGACAGAATGGTGAAATGGGAGGAAAAGGACCAGATTGTCTCTGTCTTTGTGGTTACATTCAATACCAGATCAGGTGGGATAAAAAATATGAAACATGTTATTAGCCTTGTGATATTACATGAAATACACAATATTCACAAAAAGGAGAAAAGATCATGCGTTTTGTTAGGGGAAACAAATAGATGAAACCTGGGTCCTCTAACCAGTTTCTGTGTCTGTACCAAGTCTGCAGACCCTTCCCCTACAGGTGTGGCTTTTTTCTGACCCGAATTCTATTCTAGTCGTCATTACAAACCAGGTCATTTTCTCGCGTGTAAGTACAGAACAGACATGTCAAAGCCCATGAAAAAGTAGCCAATCAGGTTACAGTCCTACGGGGCCAATCATTCTGAGAATCGCGAGGTTTAACATTAAAAGGTGTTAGCGAAAATTCCCTACTGGGTGGGGCTAGGCACTTTATGATTTTACAGCAGGTCAGACTGGCCATGAGACCAGGAGAGTAGAGAGGACATGGTTGTAATGATGCCTCAATTGGAAGCCAACAAGACAGATTCCATGTAGATCAGCTGAATCAATAGTCTGTACATTTAATACTGTTACCATAGACTTTCAGTCCACAACTACTTTTCTACTAGAGCAAGGATCTCCAGGGTGACTAACAAAAATATACTATTATCCTTAATAATACTTATTTTTGCAAAACATTGCATATTGTAGTTAAATCTAAGCAACTCCTCTGGTACCCCACCATATGTGTGTAACTGAAGAGGGAACCATAATCCTTTATTTAGTATAAAGTGATTTTAATTTTGCAGAATTTAGCACAAACAAAGAAATCCAGTGCAGTCTCACTCAGATGTTAATGATATAGTGAGAATAAATGTCTGCTGTAACGTAACAACAAAATGTATCATGAATGTGGTGCATATGCATGGAGCATGTTATGTTTGTTGAAGGTGTTATTCTAGCAGAAAGTACTTTGGTTCAAAACCTTTGGAACTGGGAACATTGGAACAATATAGTTAGTGTCCTTAGGCCCAGTGTTTCTCATTTTTTTGTTTCTCGTTTGATGGAAAATTTCTGTGTATAGCCTATTCTGTACTAGAGTAGGATTAGGACAAATTTTACATGATGCATCACAGATCAAAGCATCCTGATTTTCCAAAAATATTTAACCTAATTATTTACCTAGTAGCAGCCCTTTAATAATGAGCCATCTGCATGAGAAATGGCTTTCATTGGCACTTAGCACTGCATGATACTTGAAGCATAAAAATTAAAAGTCAATAACAACTGTCAAAGTGGCAATAAAGCATTTTCAGTGTTGAGCCACAAGTGTCATGTAGTCTCAGTGAATGAAACAGACCTGCTGATGGATAAACTCATACTGCTGCAGAAACTACTGACTGATATAGAGTATGTAGCTAATGATTAGACTAAAACCACACTGAGTCACCTTGTGTTTCTCTGCTCCTATCAGATCATGCTTCCTAATTTGCTGCTTGAGTATCAGTGCTTAACTGACACTTAATTCTAAAGAACCCAGCAGGCCTGTGTCATTTTCATGAACAGTTCTGTACCGGAAACAAATTCCTTGTGTGTAACATACTTGGCTAATAAAGGTGATTATCCTTATAAAACATCAAATGGTTACAATACATTATATTTACTGTCTGTTCCAGCATCAGTGTTTGTGTGCATTTTATTATTATTAACCCATCTTGTTGTCTGGGTGTTATAGGAAACATGCTAGAGTGGTGTCTGCCTAAAAACATGGACCTGGAGGGAGTGGAATTCAAAGCCATCGCCAGTGGCTCCCACCGAGTCACCACAGATTTCATGTGAGTGTGTGTATGCATGATCAGTGTTAGGATGCAGCCACATGTCTTTGTGCTGGCAGGACAGACACAAAGTGTTCCCTGGCAAAAAAAAAAAAAAAAAAGGCACAGCCAGCTGAATGTCCCTTTGCTTTTCATGACTCATGGCTTCACCTGTCTCCCTCTCTTGTCCATCCACAGCTACTTCCGGAAAGGCTACTACTTTGGCCTCGCCTGCTTTGCCAACATGGCGGTGGAGAGCACAGTAGAGAGAGGGGCAAGGATGAAGTCGGTAGGGATCCTGTCTCCTTCGTACATCCTGCTCTACCGCTACATGAGCTTCCTAGAACATCAGGTCAGGTAAGAGGAAAATTGTGTTTCTGACAGAGAAATTTAGATGTTTAAATTCAAATTTTATTTGTATAGCGCCAACTCACAACAAAAGTCATCTCAGGACACTTTACAAAATAAGGTCTAGAGTAGACCTTACCATTATCACTATTATTATAGAGAAAAACCCAACAAATCCCCCTTGAGCAAGCACTTGGCTGAAAATGCAGCAGCATAGGGGAGAAGCGTGCGGGTTGTACGTGCATGCTGGTGTGCGAGGACAGATGAGCAGAGCCGGAGAACTCAGGTGGAATGAGTGGAGATGGCTGAGCTCATAGCAGAGAGCAGCATCTGGCGTCGGCATGAGGAGTATTCAGGCTGAAAGCAGGGCATTCAGGCAGCCATAGAAACGAAAACAATCAGAGGTAGAGTTCGTAGAAACTAGGAGAAGAGAAACCCAGGGGAGACGGTGACAAGTAGAATCGAGGAGTAATGAAATAGTCTTACTTGGAAGAGCGAAGATTCTTCATTGTAGCGTGGCCGGAGTATGAGCTAGAAACCTCAGTCTACTGGCAATGAGCGATTGTGCGCCAGTACCTTAAGTACTGGTGTAGGTAATTAGGTAACCCACTGCAGCTGTGTCGTACCTCGGGAGCCACTGATCAGAGGATGCGCCTCAGTTGTGCATACCACGGAAGCCAGGACCTGTAACAGAAAACAAGAAAGGGAGAGAGAAACAAAAAAGGGAGAGAAAGAAGGGGAGAGGGGCAGGTGGCGTCGAGCTGACTGGATAGAGAGCGTGTCTGCCTCCTGAGCTGAGACTGGGAGCTGGTTCCATAGGAGAGGAGCTTGATAGCTAAAGGCTCTGCCTCCCATTGTGCTTCTGTGGACTCTAGGAATCACAAGTAGACCTGTACTCTGAGAGTGAAGTGCTCTGTTGGGATGATAAGGTACTATCAGAATCAGAATCTACTTTATTGGCCAGGTGTGTCAGACACATGAGGAATTTGACTCTGGTACATCGGCTCTCAATGTGTATGTACATATCCCCATGCAAGGGGCAAGTAAACAGTAAACCAGCATAAGGCTGTGTAAGATAACAAAAATAATAAACAGTATTAACCCCCCTGTTATGTTGTAAAGTTAAAAAAAATCTAAAAACATTAGTTAAAAGTAATTTATTTGTATGAAACTTTTTCTGCTTGGCTTAATAGGTGTAATCAACATATAAAATTAAAATGGTTCATTTCACATATTTGCAACCCCTGCATGCTTATATTACAAAGATACTGTTCAGGTCAATTTGACCCTGAACAGAAGGGGTGCTGTTAATTTATCAACATCATTCATAAAAAGAAAAGATTTCAAAATGTAAAATAAAATAACAAAAAAATATGTCATGTAAAAATATATTTTATATGTAGGTCTTTCCAATGTACATTAAAAAAAAGTTTTTATGAAAAACCAGTGCATTATCCTCATTGAACTATAATCTGTGAGAGTTAAAGAACACCATTGCACTAAATAGTGATTGAAATGTTAGTAATGGTAAAATTAACCCAGGAACATCACTGCTGTTCCTGAGAAATGAACATATCAGGTGGGTTAACAAGCAACAACCAGGGCAATTGATGCAAAATAAGCAGTATAAACAGGCAGTAAACAATGCAGACAGACAAAGGAATGCTCACTGAGATGAGATAATAGGAATAAAGAAATAAAAATAGAGTACTTAAAACTAGAGACCTGTACGAATCTGTACAAGGTATATTTACAGGTGTTGCATTGAGGGTTATTGTTCAGTCATATTCTCATTGGTTAAATGTTGATCAGAGTGATGGCCTGGGGGACGAAACTATCCCTGTGCCTGGTTGTCTTGGTGCACAGTGACCTGTAACATCGGCCAAAGGGGAGGAGTTCAAACAGATTGTGTCCAGGGTGTGAGGGGTCTGCAGTGATCCTCTCCGCCCTCCCTTTGACCCTTGAGGTGTACAGGTCCTCCATGGACGACAGGCTTGCACCAGTGACTTTTTCTGCAGTCCTGACTGTCCGCTGTTGGGGACCCAGTTCTTTTCACCGTTAACTCTGAGAGACGAGGCAGTCCAAGTAACTTCAAAACAGTGCTGATTTATTCAATGAACACAGGTAAAAATTAACATTACACGCTCAGGAGTCTTTGCACCTCCAACATGCACGCAGGCAGCTGAAAGATGAAAAGCCCTGAACCATAACAGGGCTATACATTATTTCACTTTGGGCTAGCCCCATACTACGCCGGGACGCCAAACCGTGACGTCTCCCGGTGCCAGCTTTGCAGCTGGCCATAGCAGGAGTCAAAGCATGAAGAAAATCAATGTGTGAATGTCTGTTGATTATGTGGTGTGTAGCAAAAATATTCTGACATGACATCAAGCATAAGAAAACATTATGACTACGACTATGGTTAAACACGTCATAACAATAAGAATAAACATTCTGTCTCCTAACAATAATCAACTTTCTGTCTAGTTATCCTTGAACCTGAACAACCTGGAATACCCTTATGGGAATGACTAAGCATTTAACAGCCTGAGCTAGACATCCTGTCTACACTAAACATTTCTAGTACATAAAGTATCTAACCAATGTCTATCTAACTAAAAATACCTAACACCGCTGAAGTCTGTACTTGTCCTGTTTGGTTGCTGAGCCAAACCAGACAGTAATGGAGGTGCAGAGAACAGACTCAATGATTTCTCTGTAGAACTGTATCAGCAGCTCCTGAGGCAGGGCGAACTTCTTGAGCTGGCGCCGGGAGGAAATCCTCTGCAGTATGGTAAGTGTGGGTAGGGTGGGAGGGCTCTTCCTTAAGTCCACTGTCATCTCCACTGTTTTGAGCATGTTCAGCTCCAGGTTGTTGCGGCTACACCACAGGACCAGCTGCTCAATCTCCCATCTGTAGGCTGACTTGTCACCATCTCAGATGAAACCAATGACCATTGTGTCATCAGCAAACTTTAGGAGCTTGACAGAGGGGTCCTTCGAGATGCAGTCATTGGTGTAGAGTGAAAACAGCAGAGGGGAGAGCACACATCCCTGGGGGGCACCT
>NW_018128096.1:551192-551583 GCF_001952655.1 Monopterus albus
TCATCTGCTGCTTCCTGTCTGTCAGAAGGCTAGTTATCCACTGACAAGTGGGGGCATTCACAGTGAGCTGGGTCAATTTGGAGTGGAGGATGTCCAGGATGATGGTGTTGAATGCCAAGCTGAAGTCCACAAAGAGGGCCCGTGCATAGGTCCCTGGGGAGTCGAGGTGTTGCAGGATGTAATGCAGTGCCATGTTCGCTGCATTGTCCACTGACCTATTTGCCCGGTAGGCGAACTGCTGGGGGTCTACAATGTCCTTCAGGTGGGTCAATACCAGTCTTTCAAAGGACTTCATAACTACAGATGTCAGGGCGACAGGTCTGTAGTCATTCAGCCCACTGATGGAGGTTTTCTTGGGGACTGGAATGATGGTGGAGCATTTGAAGCAGGA
>NW_018128096.1:551682-555426 GCF_001952655.1 Monopterus albus
ATGCTTTTCAGGCTCCCCCACACAGATGAGGGGTCATTGGCTGAAACCTGAGCTTTCAGCTTTTCTGAGTAGCTCCTCTTTACTGCTTTGATCTCCTTTGTCATTGTGTTCCTTGCCTGGCTGTACAGAGTCCTGTCCCCGCACCTGTAAGCCTCCTCTTTGGCACAATAAAGCTGCTTGAGTCTGGCTGTAAACCAGGGCTTGTTGTTGTTGTATGTGCAGAAGGCATGCACACATCCTCACAAAGGCTGATATAAGATGTCACAGTGTCAGTGAGTTCATCCAGGTCTGTAGTCTCAAATACACTCCAGTCTGTGCAGATAAAGCAGGCCTGTATTTCTGACTTAGCCTCCTCAGTCCAGCTCTTCACTGTTTTGACTACAGACTTCGCAACTTTTAGTTTCTGCCTGTAGGTTGGAATAAGATGGACCATATAGTGATCTGAGAGTCTGAGGGCTGCACAGAGCGATAGGTGTCTTTTATTGTTGTGTAGTAGTGGTCCAGTGTGATTTTTGTCCCTGGTGGGACAGGTGACGTGCTGTCTGTATTTGGGCAGTTCATGGGTGAGATTTGCCCTGTTAAAGTCCCCTAGAACAATGAGTGAAGAGTCAGACTATTCTAGCTCCAGGCTAGTTATCTGTTCTGCCAGGAGCCATAGTGCGTTACTGTTGGCCTGTGGTTTTATGTACACTCCAATTAGAATGAAGTTGTTAAATTCACGGGGAAACTAAAAAGGTTTGCAATTGATAATGAGTCTCTTGTGTAACGCAGTGGGTCTGCGTTACATGTCCTCTGTAGCACTGTGACATCTGTGCACCATCCTTCATTTATGTAGAAGCAGATTCCACCTCCTCTCGTTTTTCCGGACAGCTCCTTTACACAGTCCGCTCTGTACACCTGGAAGCCCGGTACTTGAATCGCACTGTCCGCGATCGAGTCACTAAGCCAGGTCTCCGTGAAGCACAAAGCAGCAGAGCATGCAAAGTCAGAGTTAGCCCTGCTGAAGAGAAGAATTTCAAGCAACTTGTTGACCAGGGAGCGAAGATTTGCCAGGTGAATAGACGGGAGTGGGGTTCGTATTCCCCTCTGTCGTAACTGCATCAAGACGCCTACCTGCTTTCCATGGCTGCGTTTTTTCCAGGTCCCGTATATTGCTGCTGCACCTCCGATTAGAATGTCCATACAGCATTCTTCGTTCACAAAAATCAGAGGAAGGTAGTTTGGTGTGAGTTGTCCAATATTTAACAGTTCTTCTCTGGTAAAAGTAATCCGGGATGAGTTGCAAAAGACCAAGAAATCAAAGAAAAACAACAAACGCAAGAGAGCGCGAGTGACAATGGCCACCATTGCTGTCGGCGCCAGAAGTACTATGAGGTCTTTAAGATATGATGGAGCCTTGTTATTAAGGGCTTTGTATGTTAGTAGAAGGATTTTAAAGTTTATTCTGGATTTTACACGGAGCCATTGGAGAGAAGTTAATATAGGAGAGATATGATCTCTCTTGCTAGTTCCTGTCACTACATGTACCGTTTCCTCCTAAATTAAAAACTGGATTTAAAAAGTAGTGACTTGCAGTGCGATTTCGTGTTGTGCGTTATAGTAGTTAATCGAAACATTCATTTACATTTATTGAAATTGAGCACGTTAAGACAGCACTGATGCACAGGTCTGAAACCCTTGCTGTGAAGTCTTCACTTGGAGCTGGTGTACGACGAAAGCGAAAGCATTTGCCAAGAATGTTTTCATTAATCAAGTTAATCTCATTAATCTACTCTGGCTGCAGCATTTTGGATTAACTGGAGGCTTTGTAGGGAATTATTGGGACATCCTGATAGAAAGAGTTACAGTAGTCCAGCCTGGAACTAACAAATGCATGGACCATTTTTTCAGAATCACTTTGAGAGAGGATGCTCCTCATTTTTGCAATATTGTGCAGGTGAAAGAGAGGGTGTTCGTGAGGTTGTTAGGGTTTAGTCCCCCTCACCAGGAGGATGAGGGAGAACTAAGGTAGGACTCAAGATGGCTGACCCAGGTGATAGTAAAAAGGTGGTTTAATGTGGGAAATGCACAGTAACAACAAAACAACGTATCGGAGTCCATGTACAGAAACCAGCAAAGTAGGGCAGAGATGGTGGAGGAGACCAGGACGACCAGGGCAGTAGACAAGCTAACGGCAGAAAACAGGAGAGTGGGAGGATCAGGGTGGACAGGTGAATAGACAACTAACCAGGAGGAGTGGCGAACGAAAAGGGAAATCCACAGCACAGGAACTGTCAGCGTGGAATGTCCAGAGACATATAACACAAAACAAATAACCAATGTACAAAATGAGATCCACAGCACAGGAACTGTCAGCGTGGAAAGCAAAATGTTGCACAATACATACCACGAATATCGGGCTGTTACGGGGTATGCAAATTATGTTAAGTAATGCAAGCTAGGTATGTTAATTGCAAGTTAATGCTCCGGCGACAACGGAGCGTCTGCCAGAGGTATAAATAAGGTGGAAGGTAATCATCGGGATTCATCTCAGCTGTGCACACTGACAAACGAGTCGCTAATTACTGAATGCTTTCAACTGAGGTGCAGATCCCGCAGGATCGAGAGAACAGAGAAAAGAAATGCGGAAGCGAGGGAGGTCGTGCCGAGCAGACCTGACAGGGGTTTTGAAAAGTATTAAAAAGTGATGAATCAAAATTGCCAAATTTAAGGCCATTAAAAAGATTTTAATGAGGTTTAGAGGTATTATTTTTTTAAAATAGGTATTATTTTTTCAGACTATGGCGTCCTATTCTGATTTGCCTTCCCATTTCGGGGAAAACTTTCAAAATAAAGCTAAATACTTCAGAGGTATGAAGTTTAGAAAAATTTTGAATAGAAGCATGAATTAGTAGGATTGGGCAGCAGTCGAAGGCAGGGGCCCCAACGACCCGATCTCTGGACACGGAGACTAGCCCTGGGGACATGGAATGTCACCTCGCTGGTGGGGAAGGAGCCCGAGCTTGTGCAGGAGGTTGAGAGGTTCCGGCTAGATATAGTCGGGCTCACCTCCACGCACAGCTTGGGCTCTGGAACTTTACTCCTCGAGAGAGGCTGGACTCTCTACTACTCTGGAGTTGCCTGCGGTGAGAGGCGGCGGGCTGGTGTGGGCTTGCTCATAGCTCCCCAGTTTCGCCGCCATGTGCTGGAGTTTACCCCGGTGAACGAGAGGTTCACTTCCCTGCGCCTTCGGGTCAGGGATAGGTCTCTCACTGCCGTTTGTGCCTACAGGCCGAATGGCCGTGTAGAGTACCCGGCCTTCTTGGAGTCCCTGAGAGCGGTGCTGGAAAAGGCCCCGACTGGGGACTCCGTTGTTCTACTGGGGGACTTCAACGCCCACGTGGGCAGCGACAGTGACACCTGGAGGGGCGTGATTGGGAGGACGTTTGGGTCATGACCGAAAGGGCAAGATCCTGGATACAGGTGGCCGAAATGAGCTTTCTCCGCAGGGCGGCTGGGCACACCCTTAGAGATAGGGTGAGGAGCTCAGAGTAGAACCGCTGCTCCTCCACATCGAGAGGAGCCAGCTGAGGTGTTCCGGGCATCTGTTTTGGATGCCTCCTGGGCGCCTTCCTAGGGAGGTGTTCCGGGCATGTCCCACCGGGAGGAGGCCCCGGGGAAGACCCAGGACACGCTGGAGGGACTATGTCTCTCGGCTGGCCTGGGAACGCCTCGGCATTCCCCCGGAGGAGCTGGAGGAAGTGT
>NW_018128096.1:559654-577356 GCF_001952655.1 Monopterus albus
TAGCAATAGTCAAAACATGAAGCAAATCAACGTGTGAATGTGTATGTCTGTTGGTTAAGTGGTGTGTAACTAAAAACATTCTCACGACCTCTAATACATGTCGTGACTTGAACATAGGGACATTATGGCTAAGTCTACACATCATAATAATAATATTGAACACCCTGTCTGCTGACAGTCATCAACTCTTCTCTCTGGTAACCTTGACCAGATGTACCCTGTAGAAACTCATATGCAGGCCTAAGCATTTAACAGTTTAACTAGACATCCTCTCTCCACTAAACATTTCTAATACATAAAGTATCTATCCAATATCTATCTGACTCAAAATAGCTAACACCATGCCGAATTGATGCAGTAATTAAAGCAAAGGGAGCCCCTGCCAATTATTGAGTACATATACAGTAAAAGAACATACTTTCCAGAAGGCCAACAATTCACTAAAAATGTTTTTTTATAGGTCTTATGAGGTATTCTAATTTATTGAGATAGTGAATTGGTGGGTTTTTGATAAAGGTGAGCAAAATCATCACAATTAAAACAAATTTTGCTAGCCTTTTTTTTCTAACTTTATTACCCAATACTAGTATCACACGAGCAATCCATCGGAATTACAACTGCTGACAATAACCAAAACGGACCTTTCACATACTGGAGGATATATCGGACCTGGAATCAGTCATCGACCAATACTACATTCACTGCAGTATGGATACCGCCAATACAAACCAACAAGATACACCAAAACCAAGCAAACGAAAAAAGACCTCCTCTACGGATACAAGCGATCTACAGACGACAGACATTGGGGTCAGTGTTCTTGCATCCATCAATAGGAAACTCGATTTACTGGTCACACTTCACAAGGAAATAAAAGAACTCCAGTCAAGCCTTGAATTCGCTGACAACTACATTGAAAAATTAGAGCAGTCAAACAACTCTCTCCAAGTATCCGTCAAAACCCTCAGCGAATAAATGGACTTCGTCACGAAAGAAAACAAAACAATGAAAGAAACGATATTGGACATTCAAACCAGAAACATGCACGATAACCTGATATTCACCGGCATTCCAGAACAATCACCCGACAACCCCGAAACACTGGTTAAGGACTTCATGAAAAACCAACTAAAAATTCCACCGGATATTGTTAATAAGATCACCTTTCACTGTGTACACCGCCTTGGTCCACATTCCAACAAAACATCCCGGCCAATAATAGTGAAACTGGAACACTACAAGCACAAAGAACTGATTAAAAGGAAAGGAAAGGAATTGAAAGGCACAAACTTTGGACTCAATGATCAATTCCCACGTGAAATAAACGAACGACGGAAAATCCTCTACCCCATCCTGAAACAACACAGGCGGAACAACAAACGGGCAAATATCATTATGGACAAATTATACATTGAAGGACAGCTCTATCGTGAGTCGAACATTACCCCGTGGCTTTTCTGACAGACTACCTGTCAACCAGTGACTGCTACATTATATGTTAAATAATTCACCCCCTTTCATCACCCTGGTCTCTCACATCCACACACAGAGCCAGCCCTATCCCACACGGACTGCTACAACCATCTCCTGCACCATCTTTTTTTTTCTCTCTGTTATTCTGTTTGTATTTTTGTTTTAATCACACCATGTGGAAATGTACACTTGTCTATGTTTTTTTGTACTGCTTCCGTGTCTTGCCCAAGGACACTTCGACGTGGACTGCAAGCACCAAGATTCGAACCTTCAACCTTCCAGTTGGGAGACAACTGCTCTACCCACCGCACTGTCGCCACTCCACATTTAGGAACTACTGAATACTTTCCCCATCTCTCTCTCTTTTTGACTTTGGATTATTTGTCTTCTCCAGCTGGTCAAGATTGAGAGCTGGGTGGCCAGTTGACCCACTCCACCAGCCCACCACTCTGGGGGTGCAACGTTGTAGTCCAAGGCTTTTTTGATGCCTAGCTGCCAACACACCTCACCAAACACCTCAGCCTCAAAGTTCAGCCCCTGGTCGCTGTGCAGCTCCTCAGGTGCACCAAACCTGCAGAACATCTCATTGATTAGGCAGTCTGGTCAGGGACTGTGTATTGCTCTGGCCACTCTGTGAAATAATCCATTACCACAGCAGTTCCCTTGATCTGTGGTGGGAAAAGGGCCCAGAATGTCCACTTCTACATGCTCCATCAGGGCTTCTGTCTGATACTGTTGCAGGGGAGCGTGTAAGTGTCAGCTAGTAGAAGCGGGACCACAGCCAGTGCAAAGTCTTTGTGATGCTGAAATTGCCCCCCAACTGGAGGCCATTCTGACGGACCCAGCAAGGCACCAGGAGCTTCAGGATATCGCGGTGGGCTTTGGGCTCCTGCCAGTGGCAGTAGAGGAGGCCATCTCAGTCAACTAGGCTGGGCCAGTGGAAATAGAGGGCTTTAGTCTCTGTGTCCAGGGCAGGGACTACCGCCCCCCACCCAAACCTGGACCCAGCTGAGGACAGGGTTCTGGCTGTAGACATGTTGGAGCTGTCGTGGCAGCAGCACCCTGGTCTTCAGCGCACTGGCAGTGTCTGTGCTCCTCTTCCTTGCAGGGCAGTCATAACATAGCGTCCACGTTGGTGTGATGGCAGCCAGTCCAGTGGTAGATCTCAAAGTTGTAGTCTTGTAGGGTCTCTGTACACAGAGCCAGCTGACCCTCCGGTTCCTTGAAGTTGAGCAGCCAGGTGAGAGAAGCATAATCAGTTTGAAGCAGGAATTTTGGTGGATCCCCAGCATGACAGCCAGCAGCTCTCAGCAGGTGACACAGTAATTCCTTAATGGCTGGCTGAGAGCGCAAGCTGGGCTGTGGTCTTGGGCTGTGCTTCTGGTGTTAACTCCACCTGCCAGTAGTTGATGCACTTATCTAGGGAGCTAAACCAGCAGACCTGAGCGATGTAGGGTCATCGATGCGTGGCAGTGGGTAAGAATCTTTTTGAGCGACCTCATTAAGTCTGTGCTAGTCGACAGGGCCTCCAGGTGCTGTCTTTCTTCTGGACCATAAAAACAGGTGCCACCCAAGGACTGTTGGACAGCTTGATGATGCCCACTGCCACCATCTCTCAAATTTTCTGTTCCACTGCAGCTTGTCTGGTGAGTGGTAGATGCTGTGGCTGGAAGCATAAGAGGCATGCATCGCCAGTGTCAATGCCATGCTGCACCAGGCTAGTGTGCATAGAGTCCTCATCTCTGGCCATGAAGATGTCCCACAAATGCCTCCAGCAGCTCCCTCGGCTGTTGTCTGTGGTCCACCGCCAAGGCTTCACAGCTCATCTTGAACAGTTTGTTGACAAGCTTATCTGATCTCAGCCAACACCTCCCAGACTGGCGGCAATGTGGCTAGCCCCTCTGGTCGGCAATGGCAATCCCTCGGCTGGTCCTCAGCTGGTGACAACAACCTTTCACTTGCTTTTAACAGAATAGTGCACTGTACTGTGTGTACTACATTGGGTCCATTTCCATGATAACACAAAATTTTAACATTTTCAATGCAGGATTTTACTTGTAACAGAGTAGGCAAGTTTTACTGTGTGATAATAGTGCATTTACTTAAATCAAGGATGTGAATACTTCCTCTACTACTGGTACTAATATGCAAACTAAAATGCTTCAGTTATATAACATGTTACAGTTATATGCTTTTTAAAATCATGTTTATAATTCTGTTTATTCTTTAGGGTCAGTCTAGCACTGCAGTCCAGTTCAATCAACTATCAGAGTCACTAGCAATTAAAAAAAGAAAGACCCCTCTCTTTTCATTCCTTTGAGGGTTGTTGTAGCTGATAATAATAGTAATTGTGTAATACTGTATACTGTAATATTTTCTGAGATGGTTTTCATGCTATTAAAATCTCTTACCATTGCAACAATAGCTGTAGCTGATCATTTGTTACACAAGGCTGCATCTGCATGAATTAGTAATAGCTAGCCAAATGCATTCAACTTTTTATTTCCATCCTTCCATCGATTATCTATACTGCTTATTCCTGAACAGGATTGTGGTTGACATTGCGAGAGGCAGGGTACACCCTGGACAGGTTGCCAGTCTATCACAGGGCTGACATGTAGACAAACAACCACACACACACACTCACACTCACTCATAGAGGCAATTTAGAGTTGTCAATCAACCACAGTCTATAGACTGTGGGAGGAAGCCAGGGTACCCAAAGAGAACCCATGCAGGCACAGGAAGAACATGCAAACTCCAAACAGACTCCACCAAACTCTACACAGACTTCACTGCATACTCCACATCTTGCTGTGAGGTGACAGCTCTAACCCCTGCACCACTATGCCATCCAGCTTTTTATTTCTGTTTTACAAATCAAAATATCTCTCTTCAACAAAGGAGTTAACTTACTGTTATGAACATTTATTTTGGGGTTAAATCAAGGTATGCATAAAGTATTCAGACCCCTTCACTTTATGTAAACTTCACTGTGTTGTAATTTCAAATTGATGAAATTGACATTTTTGCCTGCCTAGAATGAGTAACCAGTGATAAATTGAAAAGATGGTTTTAGAATGCAGTACAGAGTGTTTTTATTGTACCTTGTTGCAAGCAGTAGTTCCTTCATAGACAATGAAAGTTGTTTGAGTAAATCTTTTTCTTTCATAGTTTAGAGTTTCCAGTTTTATTGCCTGTATACTGTATTCTGTCCCCTGTCCTAGGCTTCAGCTTCAGTCCCCAGGCCACTACTCTCCCCTGGAGGCCTTCTATGAGGACAAGAGGGCACGCCTGCCCCCCAGTGGTGATGCTGTTGTTACTGCATGTCCAGCCAACATCTGGGGAGCTGCAATCAACTACAGCATGCAACCTGAGATGAAGGTAGGAGAGACTTTTTCATGTCCCTTTCAGTTACTGTATGTCAGCTGGTGTTTATGGTTGTCTCTCACACTGTAGGTAAATCCCAATTCCCTTATTTTATTGTCCTTGATCTGGTCCACCCCTGCATTTCTGTCAGATAACGCACCAATTCTCAAAGAAAATTGTTGCAATCACAGATTCTTTGGTATTCTCGTGTTTGTTTGTTTTGTTTTGTTTTTTTTTTTGCATTGGAACAACACAAAAAAGCTGAAGAAAAAAAAAAGCCAAATCTGATACATTCCACGCAGAAATCCAAAAATGGACTGGGCAGAATTACTGACATCTTTTCATAATCATCAGAAATAGTTTTATTTCAAGAATGTGATGCTTCTTTAATTTGTAATGAAGAAAGAAGAGCAAAGAATTGTCTGATCAACTTTGAAACAAATTCAAGCTGACCTGCAGGCACAGGGTGCACCAGTGTCAGCTCACACTATCTGCTACAGTCAAACATGGTGGAGGTTCACTGATGTTTTGGGGTTGCTTTGCTGCTTCAACTGCTGGATGTCTTGACTGTGTATATGGCATTATGAAATCTAAAGACTACCAGTGAATTTTGGGGCACAGTGGGGGGCCCAGCGTCAGAAAGTTGGGTCTCCGTCAGAGGTCATGGGTCTTACAGCAGAACAATGACCCAAAGCATATGTCAAAAAGCACCCAGAAATTGTTTCAGACAATGCACTGGAGAGTTCTGAAGTGGCCAGCAGTGACCTGTGGAGAGTTCTCAAAACAGTAGTTGGGAGAAAAAGCCCTTCAAATCTGAGAAGCCTGGAGCAGTTGGCAAAAGAGAGAGGAGTGGTCCAAAATTCCAGCAGAGAGGCGTGAATTTTGGGGCACAGTGGGGGGCCCAGCGTCAGAAAGTTGGGTCTCCGTCAGAGGTCATGGGTCTTACAGCAGAACAATGACCCAAAGCATATGTCAAAAAGCACCCAGAAATTGTTTCAGACAATGCACTGGAGAGTTCTGAAGTGGCCAGCAGTGACCTGTGGAGAGTTCTCAAAACAGTAGTTGGGAGAAAAAGCCCTTCAAATCTGAGAAGCCTGGAGCAGTTGGCAAAAGAGAGAGGAGTGGTCCAAAATTCCAGCAGAGAGGCGTAAGAAACTCACTGATGGTTACAGGAAATGACTGATTTCAGTTATTTTGATGAAAGGACCAAATATTATGTTGAGGGTGTCCAGTCCATTTTTGGAGCTGTGTTGATTGTATCAGATTTGGCTTTTTTCCCTCTGCTTTTTTGTGTTGTTACAATGCAAACAAAAGAAACAAGCATGAGTATACCAAAGAATTTGTGATTGCAACAATTTTCTGGGAGAAGTCATGTGTTATCTGACAGAAATGCAGGGGTGCCAATATTTTAGGCCATGACTGTATAACTGAGGAACAACAAGGGTATCCTTCACAGAAGTCTGTTACAGATTGACATACCCCAGTTTGTGATTGGATGTTTCACATGGAGAATTGGAGCAAAGGATGTCTCATGTCAGTTAAAACATGTTTTCTCTGTTCCTCTCTCCTCACAGTTTCTCCTTGCATCATTTCCTTGCATCTTACCTGAGTGGGACTAAGACGCAAGGAAAAGACGCAAGTGAAGGAACCATGGATGCAGTTAGGGGAATTGGTATTCACCCTGTATTTAGTCACTAATCTTGTGTGCCTCTGTGCACCAGATCACACACCCTGAGGGCTGTATGTCCCAGTTCATCCGCTTCTTTGGGGAGCAGATCATGGTGCTGTGGAAACTGGCTCTTCTCCGTAGACGCATTCTCATCTTCTCACCTCCACCTGTGGGTGTAGTGTGCTACAGAGGTGAGAAACATCTGGATTTAGTCACAAGAGTTTGAACATAAGTTTAAAGAACTAGTTTAACACTTTGGGATTTGCACATTCACTTTCTTGCCTTGTGTTTGACAAGAATATTGATACCTCTTGTGTCTCTCCATTCAGTATAAAGCTGCAGCCAGTTAGCTTAGCTTAGCATAAAGCCTGGAAACAGGGAGAAACAACTGGCCTGGCTCTGTCAGAAGGTAACGAATATTCTCATTAACATGTATCGTGATAAAGTGTAAAAGTGACAATTTATTGTCATTCACCTTTACTCTTCATACTAAACAGTCTCATGGCTGCAGCTTCATTTTGCAGCCACATATGAAAGTGACAGGGATCTTCTCATCAAACTCTTGACAAGATGGTAGAATAGTGTATTCCCAAACTGTCAAAACATTTTTTTCATTTAGAACCAAAATAAAAATTATCCTTTTACTTCAGTATGTTTACAAAGTATTTTACAATTAAAGCTCCGAAGCCCACTAATCCTATTCAGAAAAATTTTAGTCTGTCTCATTTTGTGACTTTTACCTGTAGTTACATGAGTATAGCAACTGTACATCAGTGCACATGCAGTTCCTTTCCAGCTGTATTTGTTGGACAGACCACAAGTCATGCACACATTCAAATCCTGTGTTCCTCTTTCACTCCCACACTCATGTGTCATTATTTTCACCCTCCGCTCCCCTCTTAGTGTACTGCTGCTGTTGTCTGGCAAACATCTCCATCCCTGGTGTTGGCATGGCTGTGCCTGAATTCCGCCCCTTCTTCTATGTTAATGTGGCTGATATCAGCGCCCTGGAAAATGAGCTCTCCTATGTAGCGTGTAAGTGGATGCTAGAAAAGTCTTAACATTTGTGAACAAGTCCACTGAAAAAGGACTGGGCTAGTTAGTCCATTATACATCTTTTGCAGGAATGACTAGTATCCAATATTTCAAATGTTCAGGTACAACTGAGAAAATCTTTGAGGAGAAGAAGGATCTGTATGATGTGTATGTAGACAATCAGAATGTAAGGACCTACAGAGATGGCCTGAAGCCCGTGCTCCGCCTCAGCAATGCAGACAGGGAGAAATATCGCAAACTCACCAAACAGAGGTAGGTACAACAATGGGAATGTTTACCAAAGTGGGAATTTATAGACCATGACGTGTGATATTCTGTAGTTTTTGTAATGTCAGTGAATTCCAAAAGACAAAAACCAACAATGAATGGATCCTGTTCCTAAGTGATGGCTGTTTCCAAAGCCTGTCATAGTGCTCCACTGTTGTCTAAAAACAACATAAAGCTCATGAATGTTCATTACTATGAACACACACACTGTAGTTTCTTTTTAATCCCATATACCCCATCATGCTTCTGGAAATACTCTGATTAATCCACAGAGGGAAAAAGTGCCCAACAAATGCATTATTTACTCCTGTTTTAGTAACATTTGATAAAAACTACAGTGCTTAGCTGTGACCATAGTAACGGTTATATAGTAACCTGCTGACTTTAGCATGTTAGTATTTTGTTATATTAAAAGTAGCATTTAGCTAAAAGCACCACTATGCCAAAGTACAGCCTCACAGCTCCTTTTAATCTAACAAAACATGCATATCTTGAAATAAATCCTATAGTGCACCCAATCCTCTAGGTTTTACTGATAGAAATATAGCATGCGTCTGTGTGTAGGCAGATGTTGCTGTATTCCCAGGAGGAGACTGGAGACTGTGTGTCCAGTGAAGAGGATCTCTTCATTCTGTAAGTACAGTATTCATTTAACTAACCTGCACAATAGTACACCACTTGGAATAAGTTGATTTTTTCATGAAAATCCTGGGAAGAACAGTCAGCACAGTGACAGCTTAGAAACCAAATTAGTGGTGTATTGAGCCTGACAGAATCCCACATCTTCTCTCTCCTCCCAGTCACTGTAGTTAATACAGAAAGTAACAATTGTGCTAATCAAGAAGCATTCAGCTAAATTAAACAAAAGAAAGAAATTGAGCACAGTAACTGTCTCACCTGCTTTCTCAATTTCAACTTATCCAGGTTTTTTCTGGAGCAGAACAACAGAATTTTCCAGACCCTAAGCGAGGTGGCAGGAAGTCCTGATCCCACTCTGACCCAGGAGAGCGTGCGGGCCATGGGTCTGGACCCCCATGGCGACAGACTCTTCCTGCTTCATCTACTGGAGATTTATGGCTATGACACCCTGCTGGTGTCAGAGCAGCTCTGCTGCAGCTGAGAGCCAACAGAGGGCTGGCTTTCCTTTCATTACTCCAATATCTCAAAGGGGGTTGGTTTGCCTTAAGCCTACTCTGAGTTCTACACATCTGGCTTACTGGAGTCTTCAGAGCTGCCTGAGCCTCCAGGAATGTCTCTAGTATAATTTTTTGTTGTATGTCTGTTGTATGTTGTCTGACCTTTTTTTCCACCATGGTTCTACTGACAAGAGCACAATTAACAGTCAACTCTTAGAGATCACCTCATGGAGATAAACTTGTATTTGAGATGGATTACTCACCATCAGGTGACTTAAAGTGACTCTCTGGATTGGATACAACTGCAATTTTTCCAGTACTGTGCTGTGTTTGAACACCCCAGGATTGCAGATTCAAACACACCTGCTGTTATTAATGGCAAGAATAATTCTTCATTACAAGGGACATATGGCACTGGGACATTAAGTTGAATGACTTCTTCTAAGATTCAGCTAGTGGTCTGAAGATTTTCCATGGACAAAATGTGGTGATGATTAATGTAATAAAGTAAACAAGAGGTAGCCTTCCTGTAAATAATTCAGAATTTTCTTCCCTCTTTATCTACAATGTGTGTCTTAAGTGTGTGTTATGGGGTCCCACTCAAATTCAAATTTCAAAGTGAGAGGGGCTTTATTGGCATGAAAGTTTCAAGTAACAATGTTGCCAAAGAGTCAAAATTATATAAAAATGTAAGTATTTAAATAATTGGACAATTCAAAAGAAAAAAACTGATATGTATTACATATGTACAGTTTATCATGTAGGTTTGTATGTGTGTATGTATGTGTACTGTGTGTGTCTTTCACTGTTCTTCAGGTTGTGGCATATTCATATACACCAACAAGCCACTTTAATGGGCACACTTGTACAACTGTATGCACTTCAGTGTGAAAAGTCCACCTTAACATCTGAAGTTAGAAATTTTCAGTTTTTCTTGAAATTGTCATAAATTATAAATTCTATGTTTATTATTAAGGTTTTAGTTAAAGGTGGTGTTGTACTGGACTACATTGTATTCAGAGGTGTCTACTTTTTTATCCTCACCAGCTACATACATGAGAGGGTCAGAATTTTAGGAACACCTCTCTCTTTTCTTGTACTTGTAAAATGTATCTGCAGAATTCTACATGTAAAGATTCTGTTGGGTGTTCATCCCAATGGGTTTGATTCTCTGCCTGTGCTGGATTTAAATAGCCCATTCTTCAGCCTCTATGTCAAAATCAGGGCTAAAATATGTCATTATTAGCAGGTTAAACAGCCTGTCTTCAATAGCCATGTCCATCCATCCATCATATATACCACTTATCACTGAATACGGTCGCGGGGGACTGGAACCTATCCCAGCTGACATTGGACGAGAGGTGGGGTACATCCTGGACAGGTCGCCAGTCTGTCACAGGGCTGACAAGTAGACAAGCAACCACACACACTCACACTCACTCCTAGGGGCAATTTAAAGTCACCAATCCACCTAAGCTGCACCTAAGCTTTGGACTGTGGGAGGAAGCCGGAGTACCCGGAAAGAACCCACGCAGGCACAGGGAGAATATGCAAACTCTACACAGAAAGGCCCCAGATTGGCCTGGGCTAGAACCCAGAACTTTCTTGCTGTAAGGTGACAGTGCTAGCATCCTGGACAGGTCGCCAGTCTATTACAGAGCTATGTCTGTAACCATTGATGTTTAAGTGGAAAATAACCAGGATTTGGCCTAATTAGTATTTGTCAAGACTGAAAATGTGGCATGAGCGGAAACCAAATCAATGGCTGATGTCCAACAGTTATGGAAATTACTTGCATGTATATACTGTAGTCATGGCCAAAAATATTGGTACCCCTGCATTTCTGTCAGATAACACACCACTTCTCCCAGAAAATTGTTGCAAATTCTTTGGTATACTCATCTTTCTTTCTTTTGTTTGCATTGGAACAACACAAAAAAATTTGAAAAAAGCTAAATCTGATACATTCCACACAGAAATCCAAAAATGTACTGGACAGAATTATTGACACCTTTTCAAAATCATCTGAAATTCTTTTATTTTAAGCATGTGATGCTATTTTAATTTGTAATGAAACTCATCTATAGCAATCAACAGGTGCTGGCAATGCAGAAATCACACTTGCAAACAGTTAAAATGGAGAAAAGTTGACAGCCTTTATGTCGTGTGTACAACACTGAGCATGGAGAAAAGAAATAAAAACAAAGAATTGTCTTGAGAATCTGACAACCACAATGTTGGAAAGGCATGGATAATCTCAAGGCTACAAGTCCATCTCCAGAGATCTTGCTGTTCCTGTGTCCACTGTGCGCAACATTATCAAGAAGTTTACCGCCTATGGCAGTGTAGCTAATCTCACTGGACATGGGCAGAAAAAAAAAATAGATGACAGATTGCAACAAAGGATTCTTCCAATGGTGAATAAAGAATCTCGATCAACTTCCAAGCAAATTCAAGCTGACCTGCAGGCCCTTTGGTATCTGACTGACAGAGAGAGAATGTCCCGCGGACTAAGATAGAGCTTTTTTGTAGAGCACATCATTCTACAGTTTTCAGAAAATGAAATGAGGTCTTCAAAGAAAAGAACATGGTCTTGGAGCAGTTGGCAAATGAAGAGTGGTCTAAAATACCAGTAGAGAGGTGTAAGAAACTCACTAATGGTTACAGGAAGTGATGGACTCATTGACAGTTCTCTTATCTAGTACTTTTGTTTAGTTCCAGGCAGAGACTGTGATTCCGTTCTTCTGTTCCCTATCTTTCAGATTGCTGGATTGTCTTACAACTTGAACTGTTCGGTATTATTATAATATTAAATAATTATTGGAATTGGAATGATATGCTTGAATTAATTTAGTTCACATCAGACCCTAGCCACCACAGATTTCTTTTTTAGCATCACTCTAGCAGGAAGGAGCCTAAGGTGGGAGAAGTTTATTTTGAATTTAATCACCTATCTTGGCTATCCTCCAAGAATTTGTGTAGAGGGTAACCAGTTAACTTGCTTTATCCCTACAGGTGGTGGAAGGACGCTGCGATCACTAACACTAACACTATTACTAACACTGCTGTAAATAACTTGTGTTTACAGAACAAATTGATGTTGTTTTTACATGTCTGATGTTTAAGTGATTATGTTGTTGCTTGAAACAAAAAAGAGAAATACAGCCCGTTTAGGTTCCAAATGTATACGAGTTGCTAAGTAGCAGTTTTGATAGAGTTTAAATTTGTAACACTGTAATAATGACATCTGTACTACTGTGGGTTCTACAGGGTTCAGTTATAGTTGTTTAGACTCTAAAGGGATTAATCATTAGGTTTCGGTTATGCTTAAATGTTGAAGTAATTTAGGAGCAGGGTGTTGTACTGCAGAAGCAGACAGACTGTCGTGTCCTTACACCCATTTTGGTTTTAAAGTGATTGAGTGTGTGCCTCTGTTTATAGACGAATAAATTTAAAGTACTATGCGAGGTGTATGGAGATACAGCCACATGTTTCTGACCCGATCAGTGGGGACCGGCTGTGTTCTTCATCGGTTTGTTGGCCAGCACAGAGAAATCTCACTTAAAAGCGCTTTGTAAAATAATTAAATAAAAGTCCAGACTTCAGTGTGTGTTTAACTATATGTATATCTATAGCTTGATCAAATCAAATCAAATTTTATTTGTATAGCGCCAAATCACAACAAAAGTCATCTCAGGACACTTTACAAAGTAAGGTCTAGACCTTACTGTTATCAATATTATTACATAGGGAAAACCCAACAAATCCCCCTTGAGCAAGCACTTGGCGACAGAGGGGAGGAAAAACTCCCTTTAACGGAAGAAACCTCCGACAGACCCCGGCTCTTGGTGGGCGGCCTTCTGCCTCGACCGGTTGGGGTGAGTGGATAGAGGAGAGAGGAAAGAAGAAAAGCAACAAGACACAACAAACAATCGAACACTGGTCAAGTTGATGTAGCCGGTGACTGCTCATCAGAAATATAGAGCTCCAGGGCCAGGGCAACCTGCAGAAAGGTACAGGGAGAGAGAGAGAGGACACACTACGGGAGAAAGGAGACACAAAGTTAGTAATGTGTAATGGTGGCATATAGAAGCATAGGGAGAGAGAGGAGAGGAGAGCAGTGCAGAATTGTTGTAAGTCAGCCACATTGGAGGGTTTTCGGGCATGAACTGCCTTTTTAAGGTCATGCCACAGCATCTCAATTGGATTCAGGTCAGGACTTTGACTAGGCCACTCCAAAGTCTTCATTTTGTTTTTCTTCAGCCATTCAGAAGTGGACTTGCTGGTGTGCTTTGGATCATTGTCCTGCTGCAGAACCCAAGTTCGCTTCAGCTTGAGGTCACAAACGGATGGCCGGACATTCTCCTTCAGGATATTTTGGTACACAGCAGAATTCATGGTTCCATTTATCACAGCAAGTCTTCCAGGGCCTGAAGCAGCAAAACAGCCCCAGACCATCCCACTACCACCACCATATTTTACTGTTGGTATGATGTTCTTTTTCTGAAATGCGGTGTTACTTTTACGCCACACATAATGGGACACACACCTTCCAAAAAGTTCAACTTTTGTCTCGTCTGTCCACAGAGTATTATCCCAAAAGTCTTGGGGATCATCAAGATGTTTTCTGGCAAAACTGAGACGAGCCTTTATGTTCTTTTTGCTCAGCAGTGGTTTTCGTCTTGGAACTCTGCCATGCAAACCATTTTTGCCCAGTCTCTTTCTTATGGTGGAGTCATGAACACTCAGCTTAACTGAGGCAAGTGAGGCCTGCAGTTCTTTGGATGTTGTTGTGGGGTCTTTTGTGACCTCTTGGATGAGTTGTCGCTGCGCTCTTGGGGTAATTTTGGTCGGCTGGCCACTCCTGGGAAGGTTCTCCACTGTTCCATGTTTTCGCCATTTGTGGATAATGGCTCTCACTGTGGTTCGCTGCAGTCCCCAAGCTTTAGAAATGGCTTTATAACCTTTTCCGGACTGATAGAGCTCCATTATTCTCTTTCTCATTTGTTTTTGAATTTCTTTGGATCTCGGCATGATGTCTAGCTTTTGAGGATCTTTTGGTCTACTTCACTTTGTCAGGCAGGTCCTATTTAAGTGATTTCTTGATTGCGAACAGGTGTGGCAAGAGAAATTGAACTCAGGTGCGATAAACCAGTGTTTTGACAGGGGGGCAAACACTTGTTCACACAGGGCTCTATAGTTTTGGATTTTGTTTTCCCTTAATAATAAAAACCTTCATTTAAAAACTGCATGATGTGTTTACTTGTGTTATCTTTGACTAATATATAAATTTGTTTGACGATCTGAAACATTACAGTGTGACAAACATGCAAAAAGATAAGAAATCAGTAAGGGGGCAAACACTTTTTCACACCACTGTATATACATACATATACATACATACATACATATATACATACATACATACACACACACACATACATACACATATACAGTTGTGTTCAAAATAATAGCAGTCCAACATCACTGGATCAATCACTGTTTTTGGTAGAAATTATATTTCCTGTTCAAAATAATAGCAGTGTGGAGATCAATTAGTGAGGTAATTCATTCTGTGAAAAAACAGGTGTCAAATAGATGGCCCTTATTTAAGGACAAAGGCAGCAAATGTTGTACATGCTGGTTATAGTGCATTTATCTCTGAAAATCTGAGTAAACTGGGCCATTCCAGACTGTGGTTCAGTGGGTAGAGCAGTTGTTTCCCAACCAGAGGGTTGGAGGTTCAAATCTCAGTGCCTGCAGGCCATGTGTCAAAGTGTCCTTGGGCAAGACACTGAACCCCCAAGTTGCCCTTGATGGTTAGAGCCATTGGTTGAGTTGGCACCGCAGATGGCTGCCTCGCTTCTGTACCGGAAACACATTCCTTGTGTGTAACATACTTGGCCAAATAAAGGTGATTATTGATCATTATTCAGAACAGCTTACTTTGATTAAAAACTGGATTGGAGAGGGGAAAACAAAGTGCAGAAAATGATCTCAAATGCTTTTAAATGGCAACCAAAACCAGAAAGATGTGGATGAAAATGGAAAACTACCATTCAGATGGATCGAAGAATAGACAAAGAGGCAAAGACTCAGCCGATGATGAGCTCCAGGGTGAAGGTCAAAGAAGGTCTAAAGTTACCTGTGAATACTGTAACAATTAGAAGATGCCTATGTGAAGCCAAGCTATCTGCAAGAAGTCCAAGTCCAATTGTTGGGGAAAAAAAAAAAAAACGGTGCTGAAGAGGTTACAATTTACCAAAGAACACACTGACTGGCCTAAAGAGAAATGATGCAACATTTTGTAGACTGATGAAAGCAAGATTGTTCTTTTTGGGTTTAGGGGCCACAGACAGTTTGTCAGATGATCCCCAAACACTGAATTCAAGCCACAGTACACTGTGAAGACATTGAAGCATGGTGGCGCAAGCATCATGATATGGGAATGTTTCTCATACTATGTTTATTGGGCCTATTTATCACATACCAGGGATCATGGATCACTTTGAATGCATTAAAATACTTGAAGAGGTCATGTTGCTTAATGCCAAAGAGAAAATGCCCTTGAAATAGGTGTTTCAACAAGTCCATTCCAAACACACCAGTAAGCGAGCAGCATCTTGGTTCCAGACCAACAAGATTAATGTTATGGAGTGACCAGCCCAAACACAGGACCTTAATCCAATAGAAAACTTGTGAGGTGACATCAAAAATGTTGTTTCTGAGACAAAACCAAGAAATGCGGCGGAATTGTGGAATGTAGTGCAATCATCCTGGGCTGGAAAACCTGTTCACAGGTGCCAGAAGTTGGTTGACTCCATGCAACACAGATGTGAAGCAGTTCTCAGAAATAACGGTTATAGAACCAAATATTAGTGCAGTGTAGCCTGCAATTTATTTTGCCCAGCCTAATATTACTTTTTCTTTACTTTCTGTAAAGTAGTAAATTAGATAGCTTTTCATGTTTTGATGTGGAATAGAATATGCAGTGTTCCCAATGTATTTGCGTGTATGAAAATAAAAGCTTTTAGAAGAATTTAGAGCTTTACTTTCTTTTTTAAACTATTATTTTGAACACAACTGTATCTCAGCTCTGTGGTCGTGACGACATAGCACTATATGCGTTATCTAAGGTGCTGAAACAAGCATCTTTGTACTGGAAAGGATAGCCCAACTCATGTTAAAACACCTTCACTTTATTTATTTTACTATAAACCATTTCAGAAATAAAGTGTACAGCTACTTGTAAAGAAAACATTTGAATATCTTGTATTCATCATTTATTCAATTTCATTTATCACATGTATAGCTCAAAGCTAATGTCCAACAGTAATGGACTCGTTTCATCCGTTAGGTTTGTTTGCATGCTTGTATGAGTACTTTCCACAGTGCCTAAATATTCAGGAGTAGGCTTCCTTTTTGCTGGTTATGATAAATTCCCTAGCAGAGTTGTGTTCACAACTCTGCAAAGAGTCAGCCAACACTGCTGGGGTCCAGGCCAGGAGTAAGTTGAGATGGTTTTGGGTCAGCTGAGACAAAAACATGGCAGGTATACACGATAGGGGCTTCACATCCTGGAAATGAATATTAAATTTAAAGAATATTAAATGCAGAAATTCCCCAAAAAGAGCAGGACTGTAGGATTTTAAACAACAAAACATCTTGTACAATATTGCTGTTCAGCCCTCAAGTAGAATTTCAGAAACTTGAAAATGTTATGCTAAGGACCACCAAGGGTGTTATGGAGGCTCATGGTGGTCCAACACCTTGCCAATACACTTCACCTAGGGTCTTCTTTCTTTCCAGAAGCATTTGTTATATTTAAAAATTCTTTTCAATGACAATGAATACATTAAATGCACCAATGGAAAAAAAAAAAAAAAAAAAAAAAATCAACCTATGGTTGAACAAAAATAATTTCTCATTCCAAGTAAAACCACTGAATGGGCTACCTGCCAGTCAATCTACTTCTTACTTGTTCGCACTCAGCTCGCATGTTGAATGCACAGGCAAAGTCTCCCACAAGGCGTTGCAGGCAAAGGCGTTACTGCTATTTTATAGTTAAAGCTAGCGAGCTATGGCAGAGAAGGTACCCACAGCAGCTTTCATGTGCAAATGAGGGCCATTGTTACAGGCCAGGCCTTCTCCTTTAAGATGTATAGCCTTATAGGTAATGTTATTGTTGCCAGAAGTTACTACCTGCATACAGTGTGCACAGCATGAGAGTGAGAAGACCGCTACATGGAACAGACTCCTTTTACATGCAGCCACAGCTGGGAAAAATACCAACAGCTCTAAGTGTATAGATAGGATTGTAATGCATTTAACCGTGCATCAAGGCCACATACACTGTTCGTGTTACCAAGATGGAATAAAACCTGTGTTTTGAACAGCGTTATCTGGCCTCCCTCTTCACTTCTCCCTGCTGAAATATGCCTGGACTTCTAAGGCTGATTACTGGCTGCAAGTCAGGGCTAAAGCAGTTTAACTTAGCCATAGACCAGAGGTCCCCAACTACGGTCTGGGGCTGCAGATTTGGGCAGGTAACTGAGAAAATTCCAACTAAAAAGTGTTAGGTTATTTCTTAGTTAGATAGATATGGATTAGAGATCTAACTAACTAAGAAATAACCTAACACTTTTTAGTTAGATAGATATGGATTAGAGATCTGTTGTCTATGAATGTTTAGTGCAGACAGGGTGACTAGCTTGGGCTGTTAACTATTCAGC
>NW_018128096.1:577852-592420 GCF_001952655.1 Monopterus albus
AGCTTGGGGGGCCCCCAGAGACTAGCTTTGGGTGAGGTAGAGGGCCCAAAACTGCTAGCGGCGCCCCTGCCAGAAAAATCAATCAATGCTTTTGAATGACAGCAACAACTGAGATAACAAGGGGCTGAAAAGTGATACCACAGTGGCCATATTTCTGCTAGGAAATTATTGGTTTTGTTTTGTTTTGTTTGGGGGGCATTTATTTCTCTGAAATCTGTAGTAGTCATGCAGTGTGCATTGTTTTGACATATTAGCTTTGAAGAGAAGTTGGAACGAAAGGGTGGGATTTCTTCTGTTTGCTGCTTTGAAAATCAAGCTTCCTCTTGCTGGTTTTTCCAGGATCGCCAACCCTACCTTTAACATGATATATTGATCTAATTATATTGTTTAATAACTGCTTTTAGACTAGACTGCTTTTTCGAGTCAGCTGATTATAAAAAACAAAATCACAAGCATAAGGCTTTGTGAAGCCAGAAGAGAAAAAAAAAATCAAAATTTCACACTAAACTGATGTTCAGTAGTGTTAGTAGTAAGAGTTAAGACTTTTGAGTCAAGAGTTTTGTGTCATTATTAACAGCAATCTACTATCAGGCAACATCCCCTCTCACTGACAAAAGCGAGTCATGGCTTAAACTTGAAATCAGAAGAAATGTAGCGGCAATAGGTTTTCCACCAAATTACACGACATACTCCTGTGTGGCTGACATTCACCCACAGAAATGGAGTATGACAGCTCTCATAAAGAAGGCATAAGAGTTATACTTCGGATGCAAAATTGGAGACCAGGACAAATTATGGGCTCCTCGTATATGTTGTGAATCTTGTGCTACCAGTCTGCGTGCTTGGCTGAAGGGTAAGCATCCATCCATGCCGTTTGCTGTCCCAATAATTTGGAGGGAGCAGAAGGATCATGTAACTGATTGTTACTTCTGCATGACGAATGTCTCAGGATTTTCTTCCAAGAACAGGAAGTTATTGAGTACCCAAACCTTGCCTCTGCAATGAGACCAGTACCACACGATGACAGTCTTTCTGTTCCAAAACCACCAGAGACGTGGACGCTGGAGGATGAAGAGGAGCAGACAGAGATAGACGAGCCGCTTGCCGTACCACACGATGACAGTTTTCCTGTTCCAAAGCCGCCAGAGATGTGGACGCTGGAGGACGAAGAGGAGCAGACAGAGATAGACGAACCGATTGACCGTTGTTGACGCTCCAACAATCCAGATTTTGAACCATCAACATCCAGTGATCCTCATTTAATTTCTCCGGCAGAGCTCAATGATCTTGTCAGAGATTCGAATTTACTGAAGAGTCAAGCAGAACTGCTTGGATCAAGGTTGCAAGGGTGGAACCTGTTGTCGGATACAAAAATGTCATTTTTTTGGCGTGGTCATAAAGATTTGGCAAAATTCTTGGTTGACAGTCTGACCTTTTGCAGTGACATCGATGGATTGCTTTCTGATCTCAGATGTGAACATGACCCAAAAGAATGGCGACTGTTTGACTCACTGTTAAGTTTGAAGGCCGTTTTGCTGCACAATGGCAATATCTACCCTTCCATACCTGTCGGACATGCCGTTCATATGAAGGAAACGTATGAGAACATGCAGCTGCTGCTGAAACACGTTCAGTACAACTGGAATATATGCAGCAATCTAAAGGTGGTTGCCATTTTACTCTGACTGCAGCTTGGATACACCAAGTAGTTTTCTTTGCGAGTGGGACAGCCGAGCAAGAGCTTTGCATTATGTGAGAAAGGACTGGCCACCTTGCAGGAAATTGGTTCCAGGGCAGAAGAATGTTGCACATCAGCCATTGGTTGATCCGAAGAAAATTTTTCTTCCACCTTTGCACATCAAGCTTGGGCTAATGAAAAACTTTGTTAAAGCAATGAAGCAGCAAAGCGAAGCCTTTTCATATTTGCGACAGATGTGTCCACGCATCAGTGATGCCAAGATAAAAGAAGGTGTTTTTGTTGGCCCACAGACTCGAGAGGTGATGAGGGATAGTTACTTTGATGGCCTTCTGCAGGGTGCTGAACATGTTGCGTGGATCGCCTTCAAGAATGTCGTTTCTAACTTTCTGGGCAACTACAAGGCACCAGACTACACCAAACTGGTTGAAAGTCTGCTCCAAGCATACAAGTCGATGAACTGCAACATGTCGCTTAAGATACATTTTCTTCATTCTCACTTAGACTTCTTTGAAAATCTGAAAATCTCGGCGCAGTTAGTGACGAGCATGGTGAAAGGTTTCATCAAGAGATTGGAGAAACGCTACCAGGGAAAGTGGAGTCCGTCTATGCTGGGAGACTGTTGTTGGACACTGATACGCGAGGCATTGGACAGTGACTACAAGTGAAAATCTGAGGCAAAAACACTTAGATTTCTTTCGTGTTGCTTGGGTATCGCATCGTAAATCATATATCGTAGCGTAGGCCTGTGCTGCTGGAGACATTATGTTAAATGCAGTTTTCTTAAAAACCTGGCGTGATACTAAAATTACAATTATATATTGTGTTCAGCGTGTAAAAATCTATTGGTTTCACCAAAAATTTTAGAGGAAACAAAAATTTTCATAAAATTTGTTGGCCAGTGTTTTCTTTCAAGAATTGAGCTTCCTCTTGCTGGTTTTTCCAGGATCACCAACCCTACCTTTACTTAATGACACTAAGCTTGAGGGCATTTAGAATCCTGGTCTAAATGTTAAACATTTTCCTTTGCTGACTAGACTGAACATAATTGCTCAACCTCATCCTAAAGAAACATTCTAGTTGTTTGTGTATAAATAACATTGGGCTGAATTTCTTTCAGAATCTGTGCTGCTAACTGCTTGAGTGTAGGATGACAGCTGGTGACCGTTCCCTTACTCATTTGCCTCTCAGGAGGGGAGCTGTGATAACATCTGTGTGTCACAACTGCCTGTGCACACTCTAGACACTTTCATCCAAATATAAAATACAAACAGAACCAAATATGTGGCCTCATTACTCAGAGTTGGATAATAAAATGTTCACATTATTCCCCATCACTCAGGCCCCTACCTGTGGAGCAGTGTGCACGTAGAGGCCTGGGGGTTCCCTCCCGGTGACAGACCACACTCATTGCCAGGTCTTGGTGTTGTCACTATATTGTGCAAACCACTTATTGCAGTGTCAGTGGACAATGGAAATGCTTCCAACTGTGGAGTAAGAAAATGCAATTTACAGAATCCGAGAGAGAGAGAGCATTTTATGGTGCCACAGAGGCTGACGTCCCATTTTGTATGCAGAATATATCATACCACAAAAAAAAAAAAAAAAAAAAAAGTTATTCACCACTGCCTTTGTTGCATCTGATTCCAGTTAAGTGTAATCAAATTGTGCAGTCTTTGGTTTGTCTCAAGTCTACATAACAGTAATGACTTAATATAAAAAATGACTGGCCTTATCCCTAACAGTATTTTTAATAATCCCCATACAGAGACTAAAACCAACAATGAATTGCCTGCACCCAGTTCATGTCCGTCAGCCTACAACCTAGAGACTTATTTATCTGTGCCACAGACCTGCATTGTTGTTCAAAAACAATAAAACCCATCTGTGAAACACACCACTGCACTGAGTGACATGTTTCCTCATTACAAAACATCAGACCTTGATATTTCTTAAAAATGGTGCCCCAAATGGCTTAACTTTTTACAGCATCTGAAGTAAATAAGTCAAAAGGACCAGGCACAAGATGTCAGTTTATTCTTTAAATATTAGGCTCTTATACAGCATTTCTTAATGAGGACAGACATTAACCATGATTAGAGGCAAATCATTGTTGTTTTAGTCTCTGTATGGGGAGTGCTGAAAATATCAATATAGAAAAAGGCTTGCTTTATCTTTTAAGGGTATAATTTCTATATAGAGGTTTAAAAGCTAAACCTTGTCATGATATTTAGAAGAGTTGGCTCACCTCCAGCATTTTTCTTTTCTTGCCCTCCACTCCATCTCCTCTCTGAGCTGTCAGGACAGAGTAGCAGGCTTTACACACTTTGTTCATCTTGTTACCGTCGTACTCTAAAGCCACTTTGTTGTCTAAACACTTCCAACACACCACCTGGGGAGCACAGAAACCATCACTGCAATACTGTCCTAAACTGAGGCTTTGCCTGTATTCCGCATTGAGTACAGAGCCTTCACATCACTCACACAGCCACAGGCTCGACAATGATGTCTTCTTGTGAATGTGCTGAAAGGGTCTTGACATTTCATACACATGGTCACCTCACTGTCCCTGATCCAATGTGGGGCTCGTTGACCAAGTTCCTCTGCCTGTAACAATATATGCACACCACGGGTAGGATGATTTATAATCTTACAATATTTTGAGCAGATTTTAAATACAACTCATGATTTTATTTTGCATAAATAAACTATCAGACATACTTGTTCTTCTACACTCATCTCCTTAGGAGCCAATTTGAAGGTTTCATTTTTTTTCTGAAACACATCAATGGCTTCTTGAATCACCTGGACATAGAACAGATACTTGCTTTTACCAAAAAAAAATTAAAAATTAAAATTAAAAATAAAGAGGGTGGAGGATACTGCTCATCCACGCAATATTTAATGTGCTGCACCAGACAGTAAATAAAACTACAGTTGTACCTTTATCCACTCATTTCGGTCCAGTTCAGAGCTTTAAAAAGAAAAAGAATTACATTTCATGTGGCAATCGGGTTAATGCATTGAATGTTCACTATTATACTGAAGTTTAACAACAAGATAGTTATAGTATGTTCACAGGCTACAGCAATTTGAAATTAAAACTAAATATACTTTACAGTAATCAAATTAGTCAAATTCTAAGCCTCTGCCAAGGCCAAACAAAGAAATGTTATTTAATGAAATATTCCTGCATTATATTTAAGGGCGTATACAGTCCATACAAACTGTGCGTGCGTGCGCACACACACACACACACACACACACACACACCTGGCTTGTAGCTCAAGGGTCCTCTCCTTTCCAGAGACCTGAAAGGTGTATGGGTGGTCTTTGCTGGTGGTCAGCTGCACCTCCATGCCATCCACTCCAATCCTGCACCGGACAGTAAAACGTAGCCCAAGTAGGCTGAACTTAGGAGTGCAACACAGCAGAAAGTTGTTGAACTGGGGAAGAAAAAAATTTTTTACACCATAACATTAGGTTTCTTTTATAAATGTATAATATATACACCATTTACATTAAAAAGGGGTAGTTTAAATAATCTTGACAGTAAGTATCATAGAAAGGTAAACAAATTTCATATTCAAGTTTTTGGATCACTGTCTCAACTAAAACAAAGGCACCGTCTGCATCTTTTCCCATTAAATAAAATCAGTATTAAAACCATGAACAGGTGTCTCTCCATGGCACACGTGTTCCTGGCAGCAAGCTTGAGCAGACGACCTTCTCTAAGAAACTCGTTGGTCGGGTTGACCACCTCCTTGTCGCCAACCATCCCATAGATTTCCAGCAGCTTCTTCAAGTTCTCCTACAGTGAAAGAAAGATGGTGAGAAAACACTGAAATCGATCAGTGTAGATATTATAGCAACTGTGTGACGATTACTGTTCCCACAACTGGCAAATCTAAAAATACTTGCATGTTTAGTGTCTTTTAAGTTTCTGCCAAAATTTTATTAGAATGACCGATAATTAACATACGACTTTAAATCATCTGCCCCCAGCTGTACAGCTCTAGTATTCCAATGATGGAATAAAAACAAAAGTATTGGAATAATTAAGATCAGAATCTGTTGACAATATAATACAATTTATGTGTTAAAGTGATGAAATCTTATTTAATTCATTGGTAACTGCTATGGTATCATACAGCTTTGTGGATGGCACTGTTGGAGTGGGTGGCTGCCATGGAAATAGTCTGCAAGGATTCTGTGGGAGGAGAAAAAGGAAGCATTTCATACTGCTCAGTACTAACATCTCAGAGACAAACGGATACTGAGATATAATGACAGTGGATACAACAGATGGAGATTAAAGCCACTGGTGCAGTATACTTACTGTGAGCAAGCTCATAATCTGGGCTATCCTCAGCCAGTTTCTTTAGGTAATCCCTCAGCAGCATCTCATAACGAGGAAGCCTTTGAACCGGTTCCAACATGTGGTGCTGAAGGGTGAGGTTGCCACACACCTCCTGACTCTAAGACAATATATCCATTGTGTTCTGTTTACACCTCTGTACTATTAGGCACATAAAAATAAGACATATGCATATTACCTCTATGCCCCTGATGATGTTTCTGAAGGTAGATGAGCGTGCAGTCCAGGTCCTCACTAGCACCATGGCCTGCTGAAAGTTTCTGATGTAGTCTGAGTACATCCTCAGGAAAGGTGCGTGTTGCAGCAGAACTTTACCTAGGCCTGGGCTCTCACACCTAGATTTGATGGAAGTGGGAAAGTAAAAGGTGCGAGGGTCTGCTCTCATAGACAGTGTCACTGCTAAAGATGTCCTGCTTGCAGGTATTATTGACAAACATCTACCAGTGGCTGATGCAGGTTTCCAGGTCAGGCAGCAGAAACTGACTGTGGAAGGAGTATATGGAGGAAATGTTGGAGAAGATATTTCTTATCACCTCGGCAGGAAACGAGCCTCGACCTGCCTCTTGTGTCAGGCGCAAGAAAAACACCTGTGGGAGTCAGAGGCAAGTTACAACAATGTATTACTTAAGTCACATATCAGCTAGGAATGTGCTAATCATAGCAATAAATAAATTGAAAAAAAAAAAAAACTATAGCCAGCAGTAACAACGAGTTGTCACTGGGGCAGCCACAAATGGATTACCACACTGACCTGGTCTAGCAGGTGGAGACGAGCCACATAAGCCCTCTCTGTCTGCAGGAGTTCATTTGCTATGTTGTATAATTTCTGCTCAGTATTCTCTTCATCTTTTGGCTCACCTCCTCCACTCTTCTCCTCATTTTGTTCACCCCTAGACTCCTCATGAATCCTCCCGTCTTCTGTAGTTGACCCATTCCACTGGCAGGAAAACTTTGAGCCATACCTTATGGGCAGCATGCCTTCTTCCATTTTATCATTTATTCCCTTCCCATTTAGTACAGACCATTCGTCCCCCTGCACTACACCATTAGTTTTTCCTGGGGAATTATGACCTTTATTTGTGCTATGACCGAGGTCAGTTGGTGCTTTGATGGTGATGGCAGGCCCACTACAGCTGGATGACTGGAGTGGTTCCAGTAAAGAGCGTTCAATCCTGTAAAAATAAAGTATTTATGATTTTAAATTCAAACAACATTCAGAAATTACTGTATTCTACATTTATGCTATGTGAAGGTATTCAGAAAATCAAAGCGCATAAACTTAAAAATCCTACCTGCTCTCATCCAAGTCAACAATCAGATCAGGCAAGCTCAAAGATTGTCCCATTTTCTTTTCCTGCCTTGTCTTACTGCTTGGGATTCGGTGCAGTTGTAGCCAGGATCTAGAGTTCTTTGCAGGGCTATGGCCACTCATCTTCCCTTGAACAGGGGTGGGGGTCTGCAGTTTTCCTGGGGAAGAGTTTCTTGGGGACAGCTTTGCAGAGCTATGCTCTCCTTCCCTCAAAGGGCTACAACTCTGAAAGCCTCTTTTGCCTGGACTTGGAGATCCTAAAACTGGACTGCTTGCAAGATTTGGAGTCCCTTGAGCATGTCTGGCAGGGCTGATGTACACTCCTGATACTTCATTCAAAACACTGCTCACTGCTTGTTTGACAGGACTAGGGGAGCCTAGGTCATTCTGTGCTGGGCTGAAACAGAAAGCGCAGTCTCCAAGACCTCTGGTGGGACTCTTGTCTTCCTCTGTGCCATTAGCTTGAGGAGGTAATAATTCTTCTGTTGTGGTACTGTGGCCTTGATCTTGTCCTGCTCTCAGAGGGCTCTGGAGGTGAACAGGGTTAGAAGGCACTGCAAAGAGATTAATCATTGTTAGCTAATTTGCTAATTTGAATTACACTGCCTTGTAGTTACAGTATAAACCACAACACAGAGTGAAGACAAGCTGTGATCTCACAGAATAATGGATTACTTACACTACTCAGATTTAGCATTGTTGTTCAGATTATGTATGCAGGCTGCTGGATCTTGTGGTTTGAAGAAAGTTATATTTTAAGCTAGGATTCTTTCACAGTCTTTCTTGCAGTTTGGTTCTGACCAACCCTGTTACAAACATAGCTACAGCTGTACAAGCCACATACTCTACTGCTAAAAAGAAATGTAGTTATTTGAACCATGGTGTACATACAGTATTTTTCCACACTATGTAGCAGTGATTTACTGTAATACTTCTTTCATGCTTTGCTGGGACTTTATCACATTTTCAATCATTTAAACACAAAATTCCAACTTGCATTTGACCATTAAAAAGGGATCTAAGTACCTGGCAAAATCATTATACACACACACACACACACACACACACACATCTCTAAAATTTTCCAATTTAGGGATTATGACTACAATTAAAAGTAAAACTGACTAGGCTTGGCTGCAGACCCGACCGCTATGAGAATGGGCTCACAGGTGGGTCTGTTGTGGTGATGCTTTGTTCCGAGGTCCACAGGTAAGGGTTCAAAGACAGGTAACGGCGCTCACCGATATTAGGCTACAATGACTCAGTCGTTAGGGGACATTGTTGGCCATCAAAGGACTGAAACACCACGGATGGGGATAAATATCTCTGGCTCAACGCCAGTCGGGCAGGACTGATGAAGTCTCTTGGATGAGAGGTGAAACATCTTTGACCTAAAACCAAGTCCAGTTGATTTTTTTTTTTACTATGACCTGGATGACTGAGAATCTGCACGGACATGCATTATACCGAGTACTGGGAAACCTCAGACAACACCATTTAAATCCAAAACCACTGGGGAAGTATGATTCAGTGGTTTGTGCCATTGCTTTTCATCTGAGTAAATACTGCTGTTATATGCACATGGAAAAGTCAAACCAATATCCAACCATTTGATCAAAGTCTGTTATACAGTACATACACACACACACATACATACACATATATATATATATATATATATATATATACACACACACACACACAAAATACAAGTCTCCAATCCTCTTAGTACAATGTTCACACTTGAACCATAGCCTACACTACAGTATATGTAGTGAAATGTACAAAATATTCTAGGAGAGAGTTATTTATGTCCAGAAGCCCCACAGACAGAGATATTATTCTTTGTTTTCACTGTTGTGTACTTGAGCCAATACGAATACTCATAAAACTGTAAACAAGAGTACAACAACTTACTACTTTCAAATTGTGTAACTGGCTGTTTTCTTACCTGCAGTTTATTTTCATACTTATTCAGAGTTATTTGATACTTGTATAAGAAAGCTTTCCAGTTCACTCCTGGCTTTGCTGAAGTGTAACAGATTTGTTGGTCATGCGGTCCCTTTCTCAACAGCATAACACTTCTGCTTTCTCACTTTTTTTCCACCTTTGCTATTCTAATGAGATGTGTCAGTATCTGAGAGGCAACATTCAACACTTGTCTAAACAGATAGAGCACCATCTCCCACATACTAGTTTTTAAACAACAGTGACATCTAGGTGGAGGGCAATACTAACTTAAGCCTCTACCATTAAAGTTTGATATTTAACAAAAGCACCAAGTTGAAGAGATTTAGGAAAATAAAAATGTTGAGCTTGTGTGTATTGATGTTACAGATATAATATTGATAAATATATGAAGATGTCTGGGCTTCCAGATAATTGAAAATTAATATCTAAAATTTTGGGAAACTTAAAACTCCAGCCAAAAAAGTCCAGCATGTAACTGCCTGGTTTTTGTAAAGGTTAAACAAAGAAAAATCTTAGAGAGCTTTAGAGGTACTTGAATATTATGTTTGCCTTTTAATGGAACCAGGTTAGCTGCTACCCCCATTTCCAGTCTTTATGCTAAGCTGTGCCAGTTACCCAAATATAATATATTTCCCAAAATGTACAACTGCTTCTGCAAAGTATTTTTTGAACTGGATCCAAAAGACATTATATACACATCAGCTGCTATCCTGGAATTCTGACATGCATTTGTCTCCACATATTAACATCCCATTGCAGGAATGTCTAATTTTAATGTCTACAATGGACATTGTCCTTAGAGGTCTGTGTCTCCTTCTGTCGGTATGCTTACTTAAGGGGATGCATCAAAAATCAGGAGCGCCTGTCGCTTACAGCAAAGACATGAGGTCCATGAAGGGACAATATTGGCTCATGGCTAAATCTCTAGCATTAGCATTATTTTCACCTTTAGCTAGTGCAAATCTAAAATAAATGACTAGTATGATATATGGCTAAAAAGATAAAAAAGTCAGTCTTAAATTTATACAGTTCCATTAACTGGAAATGTAACACGATCATTTGCATTAGCTAAATATAAATTTTAACAGAAGAGGTAAAATGCATGCATCCATCCATGTATCTATATATCAGTGGTGGGCCATCAGAGCAAGCAAGGCCTTCTCTGCTGCTGGCCTAAACACCATCAGAAGCACTAACCTACATTTAAAACCTAAATTCTAATATTTGTTCCATCCAATTATATTAATTTATTCCCAACAGTCCATTTCCTTCATTTCGTAGCATTTCTCTTGGCTGCACTGCTTCCAGTACGTGTCTGGTTGATGTTAGATTTTTTTTGTCCAATCAGATTTCAGCCTCTATGTGTTGCCATGTCAATCTAATCTGCCCAGGGCCTTCAGAATTAGTAGTGCTGGCCGATGTAACTTAAACTTTATTAGCAATGGGACTGTTTCTTTAACCAATCAGATTTCAAATTCACATCACAGGGCCAGCTAGCTGGCCTACAATAACATCAGCATTTATTCGTCCTCTGATTGGTTGGTCAGAGCAAAACTGTTAGTCAAGTTCGACTATCAAAACACGTCTGTAGCAATATGCACACATTAATACATTTGAGTTAGAATTTTACACACTCACAATGGCTGGTGGAGGAGGAGAAATTGACTTCTTCTCGGACATACTTAAAAAATCCATTTTCAAGGCGGACTTTTCCAGAAAAGCTAGACATCGTGATGAGAGCTCGGCCAACCCCGAAGCTAGCTAGCTAGCTTGTCTCAGCCCGACTGTACAGATTGGCATGTCTGACCGTGACTATCCCTATATCCACTGCAACTGTCAAGGGGACATTCTCTGCCCTCAAGAGAATAACAACATATGCCAGGAATACGACTGGACAGAGTCGACTCACAGCCTTTGCCTCAATGGCTACAGAAAAGGACTTACTGATGGAATTGAAATGCAGAGATCACCTCTATGACAGTCATTGAAGTCTTACTGCGCAAGGAACAATGGATTTTGTCTATAAATAAATAGCATCTCAGGTGATTGTGATGCATTTTATTTAATCTTTTATGTTTTTGTCATGTTATTAGATAAATATCGAGTCTGAACTGCTCCAGATGATGTACATCAGTGGTCCCCAACCCCCGGGCCGCGGACCGGTACCGGTCCGTGGATCAATTGGTACCGGGCCGTACAAGAAATTATTAATTATTTCCGTTTTATTTATTATCTGAGTCTGAACGATCTTTTATTTTGAAAAATGACCGCATTCTCTCGGTTACATCTCGGTCACTTGAGCGCCAAAACTGGCTTACTTGTGCGACATATTCAGCCTGCTCAATGAACTCAATCTGTCACTTCAGGGGAAAATGACAACTGTCTTCAAGTTGGCAGATAAAGTAGCTGCATTTAAAGCCAAACTGGATTTGTGGGGACGGCGCGTCAACAGAGGCATTTTGGACATGTTTCAAACATTAGCGGGGATTTTGGGTGAGACTGAGCCAGAGCCTTCATTCTCCCAGCTGGTGCACGATCACCTGTCTTTGCTTTTAAAAGAGTTCGAGCGCTACTCCCCAGCCACAAAGGACCCACGAACTGCCAAGGAATGGATCCGCAACCCATTTGTCAACAAACCAGGTGAATCCAGCAGGTCTGTGCAAGAAGAAGATCAACTGCTGGAGATCGCAAATGACGGCGGCCTTAAAAGTATGTTCGAGACAACAACTCTGCCGGTGTTCTGGATTAAAGTCATGACAGAATACCCTGAGATCGCCACCACAGCACTGAAAACTGAGACTTTGATGTTATACTCATGTTATGTTGGTGGCGCAACTGCTTAAGTTGCATACAAGTACACAGTGAATTCACATTTATTATTATATTTATAATATAAACAATTTACAATTTGCGACGTGATAGTGGTGAATTAAGTCGGGTAAGTTACCACTGAAGACCCAGGTACCAATTGCACAGTCCGCCACTGATATTTAAATAATCTGTCTTACAGATGTGTATATTGTGTTTCAGATTTCGCTCTTAAAGGCTTAAACATGTATTACACAAATGTCATATATGGCAATAAAACAAATCTTATGCAAAAGGTACCTCACCTGTATGAAAGGTGTGGAGATCCACCACAGTTCCTTTCACCTTTCGTCTGACTGCCACACGTCTGAATTCCTCCATCTCCCGACCACAGCTCAGAATCAAGCTGTTCCTCTTTTTCAGATCAAACATTGTTACAATGTAGCCTCAGACCCAGCTTCAGCCTGTGGTTTCTCCAATTCACAGTAAATAAAAGAATGAAAGAGTCTCAAGGAGAAGCAGAGGTTCCTACTCTTCTGCAGGTGCCACTAATTTCTCTCCAGGTGTTTAAGCTCCACCCCTGATTGAAAATACACCCCCAAACAAATCAGTCCCAGCGCAGTCCAGTTTAGCATTGGCTGTGTTCCATTTTCCTGTGCCTGTTATGTAGTAGTAAGGGCAGGGAAACTTGCTTAAATGGAGCACATAAGGCTGCAATATATGCTGCTATTCATCAGCTGATAATGGTCATTACAGAAAATAGGTTATTCTTTCATATTTAGCAACATGCAGTCCTGCTTCTGAACACAAAGTAAACAGCCTATATACTGCCCCTAAGAACCCAGATACCAGGACACCTTTAATATTTTAGTTGCTAGGATCTGATACAAACTAAATTACTTCAGACAAATCATCCCAGTTTAAATAATCATTTAATATTACATTTATTCTGAACAGGGTAGTAGTTAGATAGGTAGTCTGGTAGTTAGGGAACAGAGAACAGAATCACTCCTCCTGCAATGAAATAGATAAAGTATTAAATAAGGATATTGTCACAGAGTCAGTCAGTCTTGGTCCAGAGTCCCCCTGGCAAGGTCCAAATGCACACTCACGACTGCAGCACCATCACTCCTTCTCTCTCTAACCCACAGCTGTCCTAACTTTTATCTTCTTTCAGTTACACAGCCTTCTATGGCTTGAGCCAGAGTCACAGTCCCATGCCAGCTCTATACCCCTTCTTCCGAGCATTGTCTGAGATGTTCAGTACATGAACTTCTAGGTCGCGTTGACCTAGCACACATTTCCATTTTCTAAACATGAACAGAGCACATGAACCATTCACATAAGGCTGAAGCTATGTCCATGTCCCATTTAAGGATGAATTCTCTCTGGATGTTTACCCCTAAATTAAACAAGATGTTCTCCCTAATATTGGTGCCATCTGATACATCTCGAAGAACATCCTCAGATGGAACTTGGGACTGCACTTGTTTGTTTTGCTCCCTCACTGACTCACAGTGGAAGAGAGATTTGGTTGTTTGCTTGATTGGGACAAATTGAGCAAAACACTCTTTGCCTGCTTCATTTTGTCCCAATAAAATGGGTACTGGCTCAACATAGTTGGAGATATTTTTGAACAGTTTTTCTTTGTCAGTCAGTTTTCAGTGTCTTGGTATGGCAAACCCTCAAGAGATTTCACTTTTCATCACATCAATTACTGATATCAGCTTCTGGGATCCCAAGTGCAACCAATTTTTTATTCACTTTGAAAAGTATGTGTGACTGGTAGATATCATGTATTTCTTGAAAATCTTCAAGAATTGCCTGAATAACAGAGGATGGGAGCAACAACTTAGCTTGCAGTTTAAGGTAAAACAGGGCTACATTTTTCAAAAACAGTGCTGCATCAGCATGGTGTGGACAAACATCTGATTGCTCACCACTTACATCATCAGGAGCATTAAGGTCCATATCAAACTGTTGGTCCCTTTCATTTCTCTCATGGGAGGCACTCTGTCTTACAAATGAAGCTCCCAGAACAGAGTCAACCAGTGCTGATTTATTCAATGAACACAGGTAAAAATTAACATTACACACTCAGGTATCTTGCACCTCCAACATGCACGCAGGCAGCTGAAGGATGAAAGACCCTGAACCACAACAGGCCTATACATTTATCACTTAGGTTGGGCTAGCCCCATTCTACCCAGGAACGTCAAACCGTGACGTCTCTGGTGCCAGCTTTGCAGCTGACCATAGCAGTAGTCAAAACATGAAGAAAATCAATGTGTGTGTGTCTGTTGATTAAGTGGTGTGTATCTAAAAACATTCTGACATGACATCTAGTGACATGTCATGACATTAAACATAAGAAAATATTATGATTACAATTACGGTTAAACATAT
>NW_018128096.1:596544-597893 GCF_001952655.1 Monopterus albus
CTCCCATATCTGTGAAATCAACAACAATCTCTTTCCAGGGAGCATCTGGAACTGGAAATCCCCCTAGCCCCGCCTTCAGCACGGCTCTGGGGTTGAACTGGTCACATGTCTCACATGTTGCAACAAAGTACTTGGTGATATCCCTCAAATGCGGATGCCACCAGTTTTGAGAGATCAGACTATTTATCTTGGAGCTTGCACAGTGTCCTCTGCTGTGTGCCTCCTGACACAGCAAACTCAGTAGCCCTGCTGGGGCTACTATTTTACCTTCGTGGTTTCTCCACGGTCCTGTCTGATCCTTAGATACTCCTTTGCCTAGCCACGCCTGCTTTTCAGTAGGAGCAGCTTTGCTCTGTATTTCACATATAGTCTGCAAGCTCAACTCTGTCTCACAAACATGACACCCTTCTGCAGGGTCTTGACTCATCTGTTTAGCTCCTTGAGCTGGACCTTCTGGGTCCTGAATGCCTGTCTTAGGCTTCTTAAACTCTGACCCCTTAGGCCTGGATCCTGTCTGTACTGAGGTTCCAATGCTCTGAACCCGTAGGTCCTGGATCCCTTTCATCACTGAGCCCTCAAAACTCTGACCCCGTAGGTCTTGAACCTCTTTCATAGCTCCCTGAGCTTTCTGATAACCGGCTGCTACCTTGGCAGCCAGATCTGCTGCGTTATTATACTGTTTATCTGAGTCTCCATTGTGATAACCCATTGTGATATGTGAGGTTTTCAGTATTGCTCGACCGATCGCAGCGACATGTCTCACACAAGTTGGATGTCCCTTTTCAACATTGTCCAACTTAGAGCTGTAGTACATCAACACCTTTCGGTTGTGTCCTCTACTTTCCTCCCCCTTTTGAAATAGGATGGTATTCACAGTGCCATCCTTTTCATCAACATCCAAATGAAAAGGCTGTGAGTAGTCAGGTGCATGCAAAGCACATGTGTGTGCCAAAGCCTGTTTTATGGTAACAAAAACCTCCTCTGCTTGTGGAGTCCACAACAAAGTAGAACCATAGTTCTTGTAGCCCGCCTCTGTGAGCATGGCGCGGAGAGGTGCCACAAGGCCGGTGAAATCGGGCACAAAGTTCTTGCTGTAATTTATAAGCCCTAAAAACTGCATCATTGCCTTAACAGTGGTGGGCTTAGAATCTGAGAGAATATCAGTTTTTTGTGACTCAGTCATGTGTAGGCCAGAAGCAGACACCACACATCCCACAAAGGAGACCCAAGGACTCCCAATCTGCAGTTTGTCTTTGGAGACTTTGAAGCCATTCCTGGCTAAATGTGACACAGCAAGGATCCAGTGGCTGGCATGATGGTCTCTGAGTCAGGAGCCGCTAACAAAAAGG
>NW_018128096.1:597978-602343 GCF_001952655.1 Monopterus albus
AAAAGGGAATCCTGGGAGAAGCCGCCGATAGGTAAATTGTTGTCCCTGATATGTGAAAGCAAACAATGCCACTGATTTGCTCAGGCTTCAGTGGATGCTGAGCTCTGTACACTGGTACCACCCCTGCACGTAGAGGTATGATGATAGGCTACACATGGATAAGTCCCACATCTGTAGGACCAGAAGACCAGAGAGAAGTGGGCAGGCTGTCTAACAATCTCTCAGTGAGCGGGTGATCTATGTTCTCTCTGCCATGACTCCTGGGAAGAAAACACTTTTCCAATGTTAATGATAACTATGAGGAATGCTTGATAGCATAACACTGGGTTGAAGGTGAATACTGAATATGCTTATTCTGTGTGGGCATCCAATCAGTAGCTTTTGTGCAACTATGCACCATGGGGCCAAGATTCTTAGCTTCACCTCCCTCACCCACTAACAATGTGATATGAGGAGCTGAATCTTCAGACAGGGCATATAAGTCCTGAATTTCACTGGGTAGTGCAGCCAAATTTGCCACTCCCTGGGGCCCAATGTACAATTGTTGAATGCCAACTGTGGGTGTTCTCTGCGATGTCTCTATTCCCTGAAGAAAGCCGTCCCACAAAGCATCATAGTCATTGTCCCTGTACAAAGAATAGTTAAAGGTGCAGTGCATGTGTTCAGTAGGTTCTGTGTATTTGTGAAGGATGGAAATCCAGGGAAGCCATAGCTTGAAGGTATTCCACAAATCTGTTTTTTCAGGTGCAGTTACAAGTTCCCACCACACCTCAGCTGATGAATCAAGAGACAGGTCCATGCCTGAGGGTGTGGTTTGTAACATTTGTCTGAATGTTGCTTTTGGAGTTGCACAGCGTTGAACAGAACCATCAGGAAAGGTAATGTCAACATGACATGGTGACATCATCAATATCACATTTAGGGAACACATTATGTCATGGGCCAAAAGATTAACAGGACAGGAGGGGGAAAGCAGAAAAGAATGATAAAAGGACAGATTATTCCATTTGCAAGGAACCTTTTCGGAAAGTGGCCACTCCTCTGTGTGTCCCGAGAAGCCAACAACAGGTACGGTATGCCTTGAAACGGGGAGTGGCATGTTAAGTGTGGAATACCGGGCTCCTGTGTCAACCATACACATGTGATCTTGACCATTGATGGTTACCTTGACTAGTGGTTCAAGAAACATTTCCTGGGAACACAGTGAGTCACCTGTTACCGATTCTGGGCAGCCCTAATGTTGAGGCAACTGGGGTGAGCCAGGTGCCTGATGTTGGACTGATGGTGTGAATCTCTGAACATATCCATCCTGTGGAGGTGGATAGACCTGATGCTGATATCGTGGTACGACTGCTGATATGAAAAGGGACATCTACGCAACCAGTGTCCTCTTTCGTTACAAATCCAGCATCTATCATCTCTTGGAGCTCTCCTAGGAGTCCGAGGTCCTTGACCTCTTCCCCGTGGTCTGCCACGGTACTGAGGTCCACAGTGCATGGGAGCAGAATCTGACTAATAAGGTGGTGTGGTCGGCTGTGGAGCAAAGGGTTGCTGCCGTGCATATAGCTGTGCAGCATTCTGCACAGACATTTGATTAGCTGTAGCTTTACTTTGATTGACCTTGTCTCGCATTTCCTTCAACTGTGCTTTAGCTACCTGTGCCTGCAGAGAAGAAGGCTCCTTTGCATTCTTTTCTTGTGCTTCCAGCTCATTGTCAATATACTGAGTGATATAAGCTGACCACTGCTCAAAAACAAATGTGTTGAGACCCACTAACTGTCTCAACAGATGCTGTATAGATGCTGGGAGGGAAGCCTCCACAGCACTGCGAAACAGCACCCCCATGGTGTCACTGATGGCTGGGTCATCACCAGTGTGGTTCTGCCAGAGTTCACGCACTGAGCAAATACTGACTACCTTTTTCGCCCTCTTGAAGTGGAATTCTACACAGCTCAACAGAGTGCACCTGTACTGGGAATTTCTGGTGTATCACTGGCCAGAGGCGATGAACTTCAGTGTGGAGGGCAACATTATCATGATCCCCGATAGTATTTGCCATTAATTCTATCTCCCGTAACATGCTCAGAGAAGTACAGGCTGTAAAAACACGACGAAAATCTCCAAGTGCAGGCACAAATCCTGCACACGCACCTAAAAATGCCTTAATCCACAGTGCACCTCCTTTCTCAATGTCAGGCAGCTGAGATTTAACCATGCTCATATCTTGACGGCTAAAGGGAGTGCAAGTCTGTGTTATCCCTCCCTGAGGTGAGATGGACTGTAGCAACGGCAGCTGGTGTGAAGGAATGTCAAAACAATCATGGATGTTTCCTTGTCCTCTCTGCATACATTGTGATGAAAAATCATGCACTGTGCCATCCCAGCTGGAATCACTCTCGTGAGACATTGCTGGTACATCACATCCGTGCTTATCTTCTTCCTCTGCGAGAGAGGTAGAGGCATAGGCGGATGCGCCGACAACTGGAGTTATGATCTGGTCTACACAGCCAGAATTTAAATCATTTAGATAAGTCTGTGCTCTGATTCTGTCCGTTTTACCTCCTGGAAATGGGCCTGGGTGTAGAATCCCTCCCTGTACAACCACCAGGGGCGCTATGCCCTGTGTTGCACTTTGTGGCATCTGTCTAACTGAGCCAGTCTTCTATATTGGCTTCCTCTCTCCTCGTGGATATTGTGAGGAAGACAGCTGCGTGTGACTAAACTGCACTTTACAATCTCTATCAGAGACAGCTTGGACTGAAACAGCTGTGCCACTGGAAGAATTAACATCAACTGTCTTTTGTGACTTGCTTGAACTGGCTGAAGGAGACTGAAAACAATTGAAAGTCTCCAAAAAGCATATACAATCGGCAAGAAAACCCTCTGCTTGTTTTAATCTGGCTTCTGTTTTGTTCCTTATTAAAAATGTACAGGACTTAACTTCCTCTCTAGCTCTCACTGCAGTTAGAGAGGCTTGCTTCAAAAACAGCCCTATAGCATCCCCTTGTGGAGGAGGACTGTCACTGTCCCCAAGCATACCCTTTCTCTGCATTTCTAGGACCCAGGAAATAAACCGATCTCTTGCTTTGTCCTGCACATCTTTAGAAAGTGTATTTAACCATTTAGACAAAAACTTGTAGATTACTGCCCCCAAAGAGTAAGGCTTAGCCTTTTCCCAGTCTTGTACAACATTGGCAGACATTATAAAAATTTATATACAAGTGACAGGCGTCCCAAGTGGAATGATCTCTGTCCAGAACCTGCTGATCCGACCCGGAAGCTCCTACATCAGAACTTTTTCTGATGCGCCCAATCGCTGGGGGTTCACCCAATCAACAGTTCTGTTTTAATTCCACTGAATACGCCGTCACCCTAAATTTCTACAATACAGTTTTCCCATAGACTATGCCCAGCCCCGGAACCAAAAACAGTTCTGCCAGAGGCACACTGTGTCACATCGAATTCTCTCCGTAGCACTTGTTGCTATGGGATACGCATGTGACAGTGTTCAACAGCCTTCATGCAGCAAACCACCCACACAAGTATATTGAAAATAATAAATATTTCCCTGTGCCCTCATTAATCATTTAACAGTTAGCAGTGACCGTCTTATAAATATTTAGACATTCAGGAATGTGCTCTACTCGGAGAAGGGCTCTGCCTCTGACCTCCGCCTTCAGCAAGCCAGCCTTCTCACCGGAGCAAAAAATCCTAATAATTTTGTAGACAACCGTCAAAATTTGTGGTTATCCACTTATTAATGTGAATTTTACGTCTCTGATAGTCATCAATTTGTACCTAGGGCACTTATTTTCTATCCCTCAAATGAGACTATGTGCTTTTAACTTTAAGATGTGGCATAGACAAACCAGCACATTTCAAGATAAAAGTGTTATTTTATCTTTACTGTAATCATCCAATTTTTGGATCGGGAATTCACAGTCCACACAGATCAACTAAATTTGGTAAAGTCCAATGTGCAGGAGTTATGTATAAAGGGTTCCTGCTTACCTTTATTTATTGCCGGCAATGTTGATCTGTGCAGTCCGTTCACTCACGACATGGAACCCTGCAAGCCGGTTCAGACCGTCCACTCAGTATTCAGCCAATTCCGATGGTCACGGCACCAAGTTGTTATACCCCAGTTCTTTTACTGAACAGATCTGAATGAAGACGGAGTCCGACTTGCTTCATTTTAGTGCTGATTTATCTTGAAAGCCACAATAAAAAGTTACAGAAACACAAACCCAGGTGGCTCCCCGCTCCAAACAACTGCTGGAAGAAAGGAGACCCTGGAAACACAGAGTCTAATACATTTATAAGATTTTGGGCTAACCCCTTACACAGACAGCTGTAAAAACATCA
>NW_018128096.1:602481-603718 GCF_001952655.1 Monopterus albus
GTGGACTCTAGGAACCACAAGTAGACCTGCACTCTGAGAGCGAAGTGCTCTGTTAGGATGATAAGGCTCTACGAGGTCTTTAAGATATGATGGAGCCTTGTCATTAAGGGCTTTGTATGTTAGGAGAAGGATTTTAAATTCTATTCTGACTTTTACAGGGAGCCAGTGGAGAGAAGCTAATATGGGAGAGATATGATCTCTCTTGCTCGTTCCTGTCAGTCCTCTGGCTGCAGCATTTTGGATTAACTGGAGGCTTTTTAGGGAACTATTGGGACATCCTGATAGTAAAGAGTTACAGTAGTCCAGCCTGGAAGTAACAAATGCATGGACCCGTTTTTCAGCATCACTTTGAGACAGGATGCTCCTGATTTTCGCAATATTGCGCAGGTGAAAGAAGGCAATTCTAGAGACTGGTTCCTCACAGTAGTACTGGAGGCAAGAGCTATTCTATGTCATCTAAAGTAACTATATGATTAGAGAGCAGCACCTGTCAGTGGATTGCTAGCTTTCTGACAGACAGAAAGCAGCAAGTGAGGCTGGGGAAAGCCACATCCAGCACCCGGGCAATAAGCACAGGTGCCCCCCAAGGATGTATGCTCTCCCCTCTGCTGTTTTCACTCTACACCAACGACTGCATCTCGAAGGACCCCTCTGTCAAGCTCCTAAAGTTTGCCGATGACACAACAGTCATTGATCTCATCCAAGACGATGACTAGTCAGCCTACAGACAAGAAGTTGAGCAGCTGGTTCTGTGGTGTAGCTGCAACAACCTGGAGCTGAACATGCTCAAAACAGTGGAGATGACAGTGGACTTCAGGAAGAACCCTCCCACCCAAATAGTTAAATTCCAGAGACTACAGAATGGACAGCCAGCCTCAGATGTCCTTGGTTGGAGGAGAAAGGAGGAGCACAACCCACAATCACTGCACGACAAATGGGTCAAAAATCTCTCGGACAGAGAACTCACGGACACAGAAAAAGAGGTATTAGCCAAGGGATTGAATTTTGCAGTCACACCCAAACAAATCCCTGTGGTAGACTTCATCACAGCCACAGAGTCGGTCATTAGGAACAATAAGCTGGCTGAGACGGAGGCGGAAGAACTGAGGATGAAGGTTACAGCCACTTTTGCCAGTGCCAAGATCCCACCCCCGAACCTTACCCCCGAGGAAAGGAGGGCTTTAGCTGCACTAGAGAAGGATAAAACCATCACAATCCTTCCAGCAGACAAAGGCAG
>NW_018128096.1:603971-604222 GCF_001952655.1 Monopterus albus
TTCTTACAACATAGCCAAGCACGTGGCCAACTGGTTCACTTGTCAGATGACCTTCCAGATCTTTACATGCTATCTTAGCACCCCCTGGTAAGGGGGACTCAACCATAACACTAGTGTTTCGCTAGAATTTTATCACAATGGCATCTCATCCAAGACGATGACTAGTCAGCCTACAGACAAGAGGTTGAGCAGCTGGTTCTGTGGTGTAGCTGCAACAACCTGGAGCTGAACATGCTCAAAACAGTGGAGAT
>NW_018128096.1:604695-614367 GCF_001952655.1 Monopterus albus
GTGGGGTGCAGACCCAGTGTGGACAGTTTGTGGGTGAGTTTGTGGGGGACAACTGTGTTGAAGGTGGAGCTGTAGTCAATGAAGAGTATCCTGATGTAGGAGTCTCCATTTTCCAGGTGAGAAAGGGAATAGTGGAGTGCAGCTGCGTAGGCGTCTGAGGTGGTCCTGTTGGGCCAGTAGGCATACTGCAGGGGATCCAGGGTGCCCAGTATACTGCTCTGAATGCGGGCCAGCACCACTCTCTCAAAACACTTCATAATAATTGGGGTGAGTGCCACTGGCCTGTAGTCGTTCAGGCAGGTGACCGGGCTCTTCTTGGGAAGGGGGACGATGGTTGTGGTCTTAAAGCAGGTGGGAACGATGCTCTGGCTGAGAGAGAGGTTGAAGATGGTGGTGAGAACATCAGCCAGCTCGCTGGCACATGCCCTGAGAGCCCTCCCAGGGATGTTGTGCACATTTTCAATATATAACTGGTTGCCCTTCAGTTATTTTCTGGCCCCCAGCTGGGTTTTGAAGTGAACTGGGAAAAGAGTTCGCCGCTGCCATGTCAGACAATCACTTATCTGGGGTCACAGCTGGGCTCTCTCAGCATGAGGGCGAAGCTGTCATCTGCCAGGCAAGAGGTGCTTTTATCTCTCCTGTAGCGCATCGCTCCCAGCACAAAGGTGACAGCCTTGTCTGTGATGCACTTACTGGGCACAATGTCAGCCAGTCATATTGTGGTTCCCCTTGGTCTCCTCCACAGAAAGAAGCTCCAGAGATGGCTCGGCCCCCTTCATCTCAACCCTGTGCGTCACAAGAGGCATGTGCTAACAGCGCCCCCCTCAGTCCAATTCAGACTTGGCATACTGGGGAACTCCCAATGTCATAGCAACAGGAGTTCCCTTTTGCAGTCACATCACACATTTTCAGTGTCACAGACATGTCTCTGCTCGGGTGGGCAGGCATGTGTCTGAGGCTTCATCAGTTCTGACTGACTAGTGTTGAGCCGGAGATATTTATCCCCCTCGGTGGTGTTTCAGTCCTTTGAAAACAAAGTGGGGGTTTCAAAGTGGGTGTAGAAGGTGTTGAGGTCATCTGGCAGCTGATGATGCTGGTGGTGGTCCTGTAGTCCGTGGACTTGTGGTGTTTCAGTCCTTTGAAAACACCACCGAGGGGGATAAATATCTCCGGCTCAACACCAGTCAGTCAGAACTGATGAAGCCTCTTGGATGAGAGGTGAAACGTCTTCGACTTAGAAATCTAGTCCAGTTGATTTTTTCTAAGTTTTTTCAGAATACCTGTGTATATACACATTGTACAGATTATACAGAGTCATAGAGGTCTCTAGCTTTAAGTACTCTGTTTTTATCCCTATTTATCTCATTTCAATGAACATTCCTTGTTGTCTGCATTGTTTGCACTATTTATTGATGTCAATACTGCTATTTTGTTATATTATACAGCTTTATGCTGGTTTATTGTTTTGCACATTGAGAGCCGATGTACCTGAGTCAAATTCCTCGTGTGTCCGTCACACCTGGCCAATAATGCAGATTCTGATTCTGAAAACAGTATGTTACTTTTGGAATTTGGCCGTTTTTTAACAGCAATTTGTTACAGTGTAGTTTTGCGGTAATTGTTTCAGTAATGGTTGGATATTGATGCTATGCTGATGGTCTGCCTCGATTGAATGGTTCTCTGCACATGACTGTGCGCCCATACCCACCGGCGAGAAAACATTTAACAGCAACCGAAAGAGGGCAGTAAATGACTGCTGAAGTCGCAAGAATGGCACTTACCTGGAATTGTCCCACTCCCTTCCCACACCTTCATGTCCCTTTAAGTCATCTGTAGAGCTGCTGCTACAATCCAGTGCTGCGTCTGAGATATTTGTGTTCTGCACTGGCGAAAAAAATGGGAGTGGTGGCTTATTTTTCCTGGATGAAATCAAACAACGTTGTCTAAATCAACGTGACTATTCGTTTCCCAACGCGGCAGCTTGGGCAGGTGATCCACCGCATAGCGGCGATTATGCCTCATTCAAACCACTTCTGTCCTTTTACTCCGATATTCCACAGCCAAAAAGAAGCCCGCTAGGCTGGTAATACGCCTTTAATGGCGCTCTACTGGTGCGCATTTGTTTGGTGGCAGTCACACAGAGGCAAGAGAATCAGAATATATACTTGAACTGCAATTAATATATTTTAAAAAACTCAAAAGTGGGATCGATTCTGACCAGTCACTTCACTCTCCAGTCTTTGCTCCTCCGCATCTCTTTCCACTCTCTCTGTTCAGCTCTGCGCACACTTACTTTTATGGAGACTCTAACAATATGATTAGGTGTGGGATACCCAAAGGAGTATAGCGCACCTCTTGAATTCCTGTAGGCTTATTATTATTATTGTTATATTACGTTTTATTTTTCTTCTGCCAAAGTTTCGCAGTGCTACTCCTCCCGTGGCTTTTGAGATAAGGTGCACCAAGTTCAAGTATGTCACGTCTTCCCATTGGGAATAGTGTGCGATGACTTCGCATAAATTGTGAAAAACCAGCAATTTCACAGGAATGAATGGAAAAATACTTTCCCCCCAAGGGTTTCTTTCTGAGTATCTCAAGAAGTATTAACGATAACATAAAACGTGGTACATGACCTCTATTGCACCACCTTGTGGTTAGCTATAGGCATTTGTGATCTTTTTACATTTTCATTAATAACTCATGATCTGTGAGGCCTAGAAATTTTTTTCTTGGATTTATTGGAAGGTTCCAAAGGTTTGTGCCACTGGGACCGCCCACTGCTGTTTCACTAGATTTTCCGCTACTTTGAATTTTTTGTAAAACAGCTTTTCTACTCCCTATTCTCCATACTTCATCTAATCTTCACCAAACCTAGAACCTACACCACCGTAAAGTTGGCCCCCCACCCAACACAAAATAAGGCTAAAATGGTGTCATTTGTTTGTCCTGGTTTGTGCTGCAAAAAGTTTCGTTTGTGCTGTTACGGTATTTGAGATATTACAGCTTTCATTCTTTGACTCATAAAATACATTTTAATTTTCTGGCAGCACACACTTTTTGCACAAACCAGCACAAACGAAGCACAAACGAACGACACCACTTTTGTCCAATTTGGAGCTATCTGTGGGGCCGAGTGACCTGTGGATGACCCACCAAAGATATTGTTTAATATCTCAAATACCGTAACAGCACAAATGAAACTTTTTGCAGCACAAACGAATGACACCATTTTGGCCTTATTTTGCGTTGGGTGGGGGGCCAACTTCACGGTGGTAGAACACAACCTACCCCATTTGGAGCGCCCCGGAAACAATGGTACTATTCGTTCTGCAATATTCTTTGCCATTCTCCTGCTACTAGCCGCTGAAATGAGTGGGTTGGTTCGACAGGTGTCAAATGCTATAACTCTTCACCACAATGTCCAAATGCAGCCAAAACTGGGTTGTAGATGCGGGAACCCACCCTGACCAGGGTCTACTCTAGTTAAAAGTTGTCCACTGTTGCCATCATGTGGATATTTCATGTACTTCAGGTAGCATCACTGTCCCAAACACCACCCAGAGAAACATGAAACATTGAACAAAAGGTGATAAATGTCTTGGATAATATTTTAAATTATAAGCATACTCTACATATGAGGATAGAGTTTAATCAAAAATGTTTATTCCATAGTGAAAACAATCCTGTCACACACGCACACAGACCCAGTTTTCTTTTTACAGACAGCAAAATTTCATAGTATAATGAATGTGAAAAGACAAAACAAACAAACAAAAAAAAAAAACAATAAAATAAAATAAACAAAATAAAAAAAAAAATCATAAAGTGATATAACCACAAAGTGATTGGCTTTTGCAGTTCATTCAGAAAAGTGAACATTTAGAATGTCCTTTCAGCTTTGTCCATCTTTTTATTTCAGGAAACAGTCATCCTAAGGCAATAATTAGAGAGATCAGATTTCATCTCCCCCTGTAGGACTGATACTGTATGAGCGAAAAACCATGCACTCCAAATTCAACGTCGATTGTTCAGGCTGCTTCTGAAAGGCATCAGCGGCTGTAGTAGTAATAGTAGGTAGTTCATGGATATTTTTTTCTTAGAGTTCCTCAGCATTCCTCTTTGATGTAGATTTGTTCATCTGTGTCGGACTCCAGATGCTCTAGCCGGTCTGTCTGTCCGTTCATTATCTCATCAGGGGTTTTCATGAACCTGGTGAAAATGACACAGACAAGGAAACTAGTTTGGTAGTTCATTGAAAATCCTGTTATTTTATTATTATTTTTATTGTGTTAGATCAGTAATCCAAACTAAGTTATATGAATATTTATGAATTGCACTTCTCTCTGGAAGCAAAAGGGAGTGACTGGGAGCTAATTTAGGCCTGCACTGGTTTTTGCTGCAACTGTGTCAGTACTGACTGGCTATTGAAGAGGTGCTGATGGTCACTAGCTTAACAGATATTTTTATAAGTAGTTGTTGATGTTAACTGGATATACCTGAACAGAAGTCTTTGTCCAGGCTCTTTCCTGATAATATTCAGTTTGTAGTAGTGTCTCAGTGCTCGTGACATCTTCTCGTACGTCATATTGGTCCTGTTCTGTAAGAAGTAAAAGGGCAACACTTGTCAAAAACAATGTGGTGATACTGATCTAAAATAATAAAATAAATCACTTTCAACATGATTAGATTTTCTGTGGCATTAAACCTGTTATTAATGTTTTGCCCACAGGGAAGCAGAGTTACTCCACAATAAGCTGAAAACACCCCATCTGCCATGTCATCTATTGCATTACAATCCTCGTATGGGAGACTTTTAGCAGACAGTTAGTTAGTTGCCTTTGACTTTATCTCTATGAAAAACACCTTTCATATTACATAGTAATTTGACCAGTTTGTAGAAAAAATTCTAATTATTGCAGCTTTAAAGTCTTGTCACTGGAAACATTAAAGCTGCATTCAGTTATGGTTTGGGCACTTGGGGCAGCAGAAACAAACTGCAAACATAACAGTGACATCTAATTTTCATATACAAGTTGACATGTTAACTATGGAGTGGACAAGGAGCAACATTAGCATTCATTTGGAGTCATGTTTTTGTCCACCAGGCAAATTCAAGTCTAATACTGCATTCATTAATCCCTGTTTTGTTTCCACCAGGTCCAGGGAAAAACATCTGAATCTTTAGGTTCTCCCCAACAATTTCAGTGCTAACTTTGTCTATCACCTCTCCTGGTGTTGGGTAAATAATGCACCGCAGGTTTACTAGAGCTTTTTTGCTGGAAACGAAGATTGTTGAGAGCATCAGTTTGTGGGCTTATAAGTCAGTTTAGCTGAAGTTTGGGTGATAGTTCTCTGTGAGTTCTTCACTCCTAAAATTAGATGCATTGTCTTTTGAGTCATTGTTAGCATAAAAATTTTCATTCTTGCAGCTTTAAACTAAATATTTTCTAAACTGCTGTAAAAAACTTGACCGACTTGATCTGGGATGTTCCTGCTCACTGACAAACAGACAGATCAAAGACAGCAGTGCATGATTATTTGGACCCTGTTGAGTGTGTGTTTACCTTATGATTACCCCAGAGCCTGGCCAGGCCATTGGGGTCCATGATGCGGAAGACTTTGTTCTCTGGATCCTCCCAACGAATGTAGTTTTCGTACCTGCTGTCTGACAGAAGCTGGTAGACGTAGTCCCATAGCAGTCTGCAGTCTGAGGGGACATGACAGGGCAACACAGAGTGCATGAGATGATGGTTTAATGAAAAGATTCTCATGTCAGGTTTCTATCCTTCAAAACTGTGACATTTATGTCAAGATAAGTAAATAAGTTAAAGTTCATACCTATGTAAAACTCTGCTCACATTGTGAATGAAGAACCTTTAGCCTTGTGAGGACTAAATCTTACCTGCTATCCGTCCGATAGGCATTTGCTGCTCCTCTGGAGGAGGAGACACGGGCATGATGACATGGTTCCTGTAGAGCACCTCCTCCTGCTGCTGCTGCAGTAGATGCTGCGGCTGCTGTTGTTGCTGTGCCAGTGGTATCTGATGATGGTAACTGTGGACTTTCCCTTCACGTCCATTTTCGAGCATGGCCTGAGATGGGGGTCCGCTACGACTTTGCCTGAAGTCCATGCTGGTACCCCCACTGTTCCTGCTTGGGCTGAGGAGCAGCGGATTCATGATCGTGCTAGGCATGAGCTGTATGATGCGAGGAGGGCCTACCTCCTGGCCTACAGGGCTGCCTGGGCAGGGGGCTTCTCGGGGTGTTGCACAATGCCCATTCGTTGCAGCTGGGGACAATGACAGAGGGTACATTTCCTCAGGAAGATGGTGATTGCTGTCAGGCAGCTGGGAGGAGGTTTGGAGGGGGTCTTCATTGGTGGGGCGAGGGTGGTTGGCCTCCGCAAGGGATCGTCTTGGGGTTGGGTGATGAGGTGAACGGGAGCGGTGCCGCAGCTCGATGGTTGGTGGATGCTGGGGGAGTGGCTCTGTACCATGTGGTCCCCGTCGTACCGTTTCTATGGTTGCAAAAGGTATAAATACCTGCACTATCTACAACCTTTAACAATCAATTGATTTTACATTATTTTTCTAAACTAGTTTTTGAGCAAAAATGCCATATGATGGTTACAACTCCTCAGTTGAGAGAATTAGCAGCATCTTGCAGTATATTAAACTTGATACCTTTGGGCTCTGGAATATCAGAAAAAAGCATCAGAAAATCAGAAAAAAAAGCATAATCAAGAAATCACCCTCAACACTTGAAAACTGTGATGTTAATTGGTAGTTGCAGCCCTTTATGAAAATAATACATTTAATTAATTAGACTGGAGTACAAAATATCAGTGTACTTGGAGATTTGCGTGCTCAGCCATAATTCCCTCAGTTGCCTGAAACTAGCTTTTTTTGGGATGTTAGAAAAACCAGTGGGTGTATACAATACCATTTTCTTCATTTACCATTCAGACATGCTGGCTATCAAGGTGAGACTAGCAGCTGCACTGAGAGTAACAGTGAGAAAAGAGCACAACTCTGACAAACTCTGGTATCACATGACCACAGAACTGAAAAAAACACTTCCTTGAGAGTCAACTCAAATGTAATATTATAAAAGCTTTAAAAAAAAAGTCATACTAATGTATTGGCTTGCATTTTATTCCAGGATGTCCTGATTATTGTCCACCCATAGGGCACATATTTCAAGTTGTATCAAGTGTTGAAAGTGAAAAAAGACCCAAATATAATAATCTTTCCAGATATTTTGAGTGGTGTATTGTAGCTATCAATAGTTTCCTTGTGGTGTAATTTATCTACACTGCCAGTAATTCAAAAGCTGCTTATTACTGTACTGGCCTCATACAAGACCACTAGGTGTCACTAATATTCTACAGTTAGGACGAGCAGCGTGATTATTTTTGATCAGTTTTGGCAAGAGTTCTCTGGCTTGTGGAAACATTTTGAATTTTGATCAGCTTTTTTCATTCAGCACCAGTGGAAAAACATACAAAGTGGCATTTTAAACAAGGAAGACAATCACTCTGTCTGCACAATGCCACTGGAGCAGTTTGTGGTGTGGTGTACTTGTTTAAACAAAGCAACATTTCCTCATAGAACTGGTTTTACTGTCAACATTTGAAGTCTATAATGTTACTGCTTCATCCTGTCTGATTGGTGCTATGTCACATTTCCTCAGATCAGAGCCAGAAACCAGTCTCAGGTATTTCACTTCCTTGAACACAACAAACAGGTGCCAAGTGAAAGTCATGTGTTTCTGAGGAAATAGACTGACTGCTGCCTTGCACTAATACTATCATTAGCACCATACTCTACATGCAAAAAGATCATCTTAAAGTATGTAGATTTTCATTCAAATCTATACTGTCATTTAGATTTATAAGACGGTCTAAAATTACCGCTTTGTGCCAATATTTTTGTGACAAATTTCAGTTTTTAATATTGCCCATTTAAACATTTTATTTACCTCTTTTACTTAAAACAGTTTTTGTTTTACTACATAATGTGGTTAAAAAATAAACTATTTACAGTTGCTGCAGACTTAGTTATTTCTGTCATGTCCCTAGTTTTACTGTGGAATCCACCTGTCATTGCTATCACTCAGATACATTAATTACACTTCAAAACAATTTTACATTTGGTACTTCTTTAGTTTTTACCACAAAAAATGACATCACTAAGTTGATACAGTATGCTGTTCTAATAAAATTAGCCTACTTTATAGCTAGCTAACATTAGATGTCAAGACATTAGCTACTGTAGCTTTGTGCACGTGTTGTTAAGTAGTTTAATAGTTTAGCTCGTCATATCAGTAAAGTTTTTGCATTATACCCAAATAACCCATATGCATTTTCTATTATAGGAACGGTTCATACTTGTCTGTCAGATTTATACACTGTATAATGTCCTGCATATTTTTTAGAAAAACATATGAAAATTGCATATATTTATTATTAACAAAACACTGATTCTAATATGATATTTTTGACCCACTGATTGAATTATGTAGGTTCCAGTAATTTATGCATAAAGGTTATGATAAGGGTTGAGAGCCACTGTACCAGAGTCAAGTTCCTTGTGTCCAACACACCTGGCCAATAAAGCTGATTCTGATTCTGATATAGTAAACATCACTGTTTCCAAGTGTGACTGAAACAACACCATCTGATTAAGCAGAGAGACAACTTGGCTTAAAAGAATTCTATGTAATTTGAGAGCTGAAAACATATGGACTGTATGTGTGAACAAAGTTATGTTTATCTGACTGACCTTCAAGCTTTAGGTGCTGCACAGCACTTTCAGTGAGTGAGTGGAAGGAGTTCCCAGGGAAGTAGGCAGAAGGGTAAAACACATGGGGCTTCCTCTGCTTCAGGATGTGCTGCAGCAGCTCATACAGGACATCCCCTGCAGAGATGCAAAGGTCAGAGGTTACCATATGTCTCCCAGTAGCATTTTACTCCTGCATAAAATGGGAAATTAGTGTTAGCGTCATCGGCAGAATCAGGTCCCTCTTCTTCTTCTCTTTATTTTCCAGGCAGCAGAGAGCTTGAGCAATTCTGGAAGAGTCACAAAAGAGGCAGACACCACACTGGTTTTAAGAGAGGGTGCAATGGCAAATTCAGACTTGTTTGTTACTAGATATTCAAAACCTATTCCTGAAAATCCAGTAAGTACAGAGAATGAAAGAGTAGGTTCCTTCTCAGGTAACTCCACCCATTAATATTCTTGTTAGAGAAGAAACATTTTACTTCCACAGAACAAGATAATATAGCACATTGGACTCAAACAATTTGCATTTTAACCCATCTTTTCAATATAGAAAAACTATCTACTTCTTGCAAGGGGAAGTGGAAGTTTCCCACAGGAGAACATCTCAAGAATGTGTGTTAAAAAAAATCTACCTACATATCTCAAGCAGGTTCAGAAAATGTGAGCTATCCTTTGACACAAGCAAACGGGCCATAGCTCTTCATTAAGTGGTTATACAGTTAGTGGAAACACCGCATTCAAAATCTATTCACTGAATGATGAACAGTTGTTTGTTGTGCCTCAACACAAACAACAGGAACAGTAGACTGTCATTACACATCATAAGATTTTCTTAAAAGCTTACGAAAACAAGGAAATGATTCTCATAAAGGAAGTGATTGTGAACACA
>NW_018128096.1:614422-626903 GCF_001952655.1 Monopterus albus
AAATTCCTGCTTCATGGTGCATGAAGGCTTGCTTTGAATTTATTTATTTTTTATCTAAAATTCTCATTTAAATTTAGAGCTCCACATTTTGTCTAAAATGTACAGGGTACACTCTGGACAGGTCACCAGTTTATCACAGGGCTTCACAATTACTAAGAAATTAAAAAGTGTGCTGTTAGCTTGCAGTCATAAGTTCTTCTTTGCATTTTACCATTAAACGTATTCGAGTCTAAAACATGTAGCTGTAATGTAGCTTTATAAACTGCATTGCTGATTACTGGAAATTAGGTTAAGACAGACATTCCAAAGGGAAAAGAGCATGGTCTATTATTTCACTATCAATAAGTATTATTCTTAGAGCTTCTACAAAGGAAACCGTGGCACAAACTAGGTACTTCTGGGAATTGGACCTTTATAGGAACCTGGAACCAATCCCAGCTGACACTGGGCAGAAGGCAAGGTACATCCTGGACAGGTCGCCAGTCTATCACAAAGCTGACAGAGACAGACAACCACACACACACCACACTCACTCTGATGGGCAGTTTAGAGCTGCCAATCAACCTAAGCTGCATGTTTTTGGACTGTGGGAGACCAGAGTACTGGGAGACAGCCCACAAAGGCACAGGGAGAACATGCAAACAGAAAGGCACTGTGTTGGCTGGGGGCTCAAACCTGGAACCTTCTTGCTGTGAGGTGACAGCATTTACCATTGCCCCACCACCCCTACAAAGATACCATCCATCTATTATCTATACCGCTTATTCCTGAATAGGGTCGTGGGGAGCTGGAGACTATCCCAGATGACGATGGGCGAGAGGCGGGGTACACCCTGGACAGGTCACCAGTGCTATCACAGGGCTGACATGTAGACAACCAACCACACACACACACACACACACACTACACAAACATACCACTAATATGCAAATGTAATTAATTACTGTCAGCTTTATCTCTTGACAACCTATGATTAAGTTTTAGGACTACGATGGGAGCAAATATCTAAGGCTGCTCATACAGGAAACCAACATCACAAAAGAAACAACTACCACCACCTAATAAAACCAGTAATATTGAATCACTTTTTACAAACTTTACCCCCGAACTCAATTTCTTGATAGGATATGAAAATTTTGCACAGAGTTGTAATGATACAAACTTGATAGCAGCTGTTAGCTGGGCCACATCTCTCTAAATGACAGATTATTTCTCATAACATGCAAAGAGAAAGAGAAATATATAGTGAGCAATTTTTACTGACTTTTACTGAGTTTTTCTCCAAATCTACAAAGGACTAAACATGAATTATACATTACTGAATAAATCAATAAAATAAGTGCTGAACTAAATATGGAAATAATGTATGTAAAGATTTAATCATTAAATAAATTATTAAAGCTCAAGTGACTACATACATATAAAAATTAATGCATATTTAAATGACTATGTGAATAGATTTAGTAAAACACCAAAGTTTTTTAATTTATGTCTACATTTCTACAAGTCAAAATTTATATTTGTGTTATTATATGCTTCTGTCGGTTAATTACATACAGTAGATGACCTTACTGTAAAGCGGGACAGGGGGCAAAAGTTAAAGATCTTGCAGCAGGCTGACATAAGTAGAATGTGCAGTTGTCTTTTTTGATTTTTACACTACTAGCAAAAGTAAAGTAATAGATGGAATCAATCATTAACACTGATTTGTATTCTACTGTATTAATTTCAGCTTGAATGCATTTATTTATTAAACTGCCCAAGGTATGCTCATTTTACTTGTTTCCAGCCATTTAATGTTTTATCTTGGGTACCTCTAGATTAGCTTGGCACCCATCACAAGTCCAAATAGTTTGTAATTATTTCAGAATGATAAAACCAGAGAGCCTCTTCCTATAAATGAGAGGATAGTTTGTGAACGCACACACCTCCTGCTACCATTGTGATGTTGCAAGTAGACAGCACATTTAACCACAATGCAATAATTAAATTAAATTTCTCCTTCATAAATAGGTAAACAGTGGTATATGTACTGATTAAAAGAGATTTGTAACACTCTAAACAAAGCATGTAATTGAGAGACCCCATATTTTAACTGGCATAATGCAGACATAGTAACTTCTTCAGCCTTACAACAATTCTCTCTAACTGAAAAAATCAACTGGACTAGATTTCTAGAAATCTAGATAACTAGAGGGATGACTGAGAATCTGCACAGACAGTTCTCTCTAACGTTATAGAAACAACGCATTAAAAACATGCAAAGTGTGTTTTTTAAACTTATCGACAGTAACATCATGGATTGTTAGAATTTCCTCACCAACCAGCAACAACACATCACATGCAGCAGACACACTAGCCTCAAGCAGTCAAAACAAACAGGGACTATGCTCTGGGGGAATCCAGTGTTGATGAGTTGATAATTCACCACTTGGCGGGGGGGTGGGGACCAGCTGCTTGTAGGTTAGACCTTGTCAGGTAAAACAGCGGGTCCCTGTACAGAATCATTCCCAGACATGGGCCCTTGATTCCCCCCCCCCACATCCTCTGGTCACAGTGCAGGCAGCAGGAGGTAAAATATATAAACAAAACTGCACACAATTGAAAAATTTTATTGAAAATATGCATAAGAAACAAGGCAATATAATATTTTGCCAATATGGTGGGCTCTTTAAAGAGCCCATAGCATGCTTTTCTGTGTTTTCTGACTTATCTACAATGTTACAACGATGAATTATCATCTTAAATGTCACTGGAAGCTAAAAAAAAAACAAACAAAAAAAACAAGATGTACCTATGTTGTTGTACTTCTATGCAGAAACAAACTTGGTTAATACCAGTTTTGCAAACTCTTGCTGGCAAGACTGCTGGGAAATTCACAAGCTAGCAGCTAGCAGTACGTAAAGTACCTCAAATTAAGGGTTGCAACCGTTATGAAATTTTCACAATATGATTTTTTCCCCCAGATATGTCTTACACAATAATTTATGGATTTCCTTGAATGGTCATATACTCCAGGCAGTGTACCTTCATGCGAGCTTGTCTGAGATCCACCAGAGCCATATTAAAAGTGGAATTGTTCAACTACACACAGTTTTGTGGGATATAATTTACCTCCTGTTGCCTGCACTGTCACCAGAGGATGTGGAAACAAAACAGGGCCTGAGGTTACTGCATGTCTGAATGTTCATATACAGAGGCCTGCTATTTTACCTGACCAGGTCTAATGTGATGTGAATGGAGCAACTGGAAACCTACAAACAGCCATCCAGTGAAGCACCCTGAGGCAGTGAACGATCAGATGATTTTGATGGGTTGAGGCCAGCATGTATACCACATGTGATGTGTTGCAGGTTGGTGAGAAAGTTCTAACAATCCATGATGTTATTCTCAGTGCAACACTACCTGTTCAGCTGCAACGCGAGGGATTTGTGAGGGAAGATGCAGCGATCACCTTGGACCTTGGAGCTACTTCAAAGGGAATGGTGTTTCCACTAATTGGTGGGATGTAACGGTAAATAAAAAAACAAAAAAAAAAACATGTCAACTGCCTGGTAATGTGTTGTTTTTGTAGAGAGAATTGTTGTAAGGCTGGAGAAGTTACTATGTATGCATTATGCCAGTTAAAATATGGGGTTTCATAAATACCTGCTTTGTTTAGAGTGTAACAAATCTCTTTTCATCGGTACATATACAGTTGTTTACCTTTCTATGTAGGAGAAATTCAAATGGATTAATGTTGTTGCAGTTCATTATGCTGTCCACTTTCATATTCTGGCTTGAACATGTCAGGTAGGATTTGAGGTATTGTCATTGTCAATAACATAGCTTATTTGTCAAAGTTTTTTGTTTAGGCCTTGTCATAGCTTGCTGACTGGCAACCGGAGTTGTGTGCGTTCATGAACTATCCTCTCATTTTCAGGAGGAGGCTCTCCTGGTGATATTGGGTTTTATCATTCTGAAATAATTACAGACTATTTGGAGTTATGATGGATGCAAAGCTAATCTAGAGGTACCCAAGGTTAAAAATTTAATGGCTGGAAATAAGCATGCCATGGGCTCTTTAATTCATTTTTTAGGGTACTGTTTTTTTCTTCAGCATTTGTCTATGTATTTACTTTGTCATTTATACCTCTCCTCCATACTACTGCCACAGATTTCTGGACCTAAGATGAACTGAAGTCTAACTTATGTCCTATCTTTTATATTTCACAATGCTGATCACTTACAACTCAGTCCTGTGGCTGCCGTCCTTAGCCACATCACACAGCAGTGACCTCATCCTTATGTGGTGTAAACTGTCCAGGACACCACACCGCTCACACACATTCTGGCATGAAATCCTGTTTAATTTTTAAAGGAAAAACTGTTGCTTCTTTTGATTTTGCTTCACTTTCATGTGCCTGACTGCTGGCATTGCCAGAGCAACACTTGGTTGGTTTATATTTCCTGATCAACCGTTTCCTACTTCCTCCCCCAGAATCCTCACTGTAATAGCTGCCTTCCTCCACTGCTGCCTTCCTTTCTCTGTTCTAGCTTACTTTATCGATCCTTTAAGGGTGTCATTTTGCTGGAAACATAATGATTTTAAAGTCACAGTAGCAAATGTTGTTGAGTAAAGATAAACTTGATTCTTGGTATATATCATAAAGCTGGGCTACAGTTGATCAAGGTGTTTGCCCCACTTAAATTTTGTTCTACTCACTCATTTGTGAAGGCCCCAGACTATCCAGTTTAGTTTTATTTAGTCCAGACCATTCCAATTTTCCCTTAAAAAAGAGCTTCTATGCATAATTGCACCAATTTTCCATAATTCTTCAACAACCAGTCAGTGTTTCCATCATCTATAACTGCTAAAATTTAGTTTTCCAGTCTGAGTCCTGCTCCACTTGGATAAAAAAAACAAAACATCTAATACAGTGAATAACAGGAGATCATTCATAAAACTTTTCACTGATGTCTCCAGTTTTCCCTGCCTGAAATACACTTCTGCATCCAAGTAATTCATGAAAGGTGGAAAGAAGAGGAGTACCAGAGTGGGGGGACCGGTAGCGGAAATCCTCCTTGGTGAGCAGCAGCAGAGCTTTGCCATTCATCTGGAAAGAGCCGCTGGTGATCGGCCGCAGTGCGAACTCCTTCTCAGACCATCGCAGCCACTGGGCCACATCCTCCCTGCTCCAAAAGACTGGCTGCAGACCTTGAGGTGGAAGAATTTGGGGCAAGGGAGAGGAAGAGGATGGAAGAAGTTCAGACCAGGGTTTGGTGAAGAAGAAAAATGGAGGTGAAGAAAAAAGAAAGGAAGGAGAAAGAAAGGAGCAGAAGGATGGGGGTTGAGGGATGAGGAAGGAAGAAATGAAAGGCAGGAAGGAGGGGAGTGTGAAGGGTAGAGATGGGTAGGGAGGAAAGGAGGAGAAGGGGGAAGAAAGGGAGGAAGGAGGCAGAGGCAGTAAAATGGATATTGAGGAAGTGGAGATAAAAGCCAAAAGGAGTGAGTGATTACAGGGATGGCAGCAGAGTTAAAAGAAAAAGATGGAGGAGGAGGCAGAGAGAAGTCAGAAAGGGAAAGTAGGTTAGAATAAAAGATTATAAGGTGATAGGTTAAGGGGATGAACACAGAATGAATCATAAGCATTAAAGAGGAGGAGCAGGGGTGTATATGAGCAAGACAGGCTGTTATTTTATTAGATCTGTTCTGATCTTTGCTCTCTGAACTCCAGACAGGCACATCAGAGGATGGACAGTTTATTAGTGTGTGCATATAAAATGCACAAGAAACATGGAGAGAAAAGAGAGCATGAAAAACAGGAATGACAGTATATTTTTTCAACTCCCTCACATTCTGATATACAGTATTTCTCTAACTACCATGGGAACAGCAATGTAACACATCTGCACTGGTGACCAGCAAGCATGTAGAACCAAAAGTGAGAGAACACACTGTGGAGATTAATAAAATCTGACCAAAAGCTCAACTCCCTGGAATTAAGCCACAGTTGACAGCTAGTTTTTCTGTGCATGCATTACAGCAAAAAGAAACCTGGTCACAACATAAATCAAAACATAAACAGCAATTATTGTGTTAATTGTGTCAAGTTGTGATGTAAGAGGGCAACTATTTAGCTTGCCCTGAGAGCAACAGTTGTAGCTGATTTCACCCCAGTAGCAAATACTACATGCCAAGATGAACTTTATCTAATGACTGACACAAAACTGATGCTGGATTCAAGAAAATTCAGTTTGTATTGAAGTGACTTAAAATACCCTTATATTTCCAGAAAAACAGTCAATCTTTTTTTTCTTAGCAGAATTATTCACTTTTTAGCAACAGTCAACACTGGCAACAGCACATGCTAGCTAGCTGAATAGATAACAATGGCATTTACTTTTTTCTATTACTATATTATGTTTGGCATCTATTGTAACTATTTAGCTTACTATGTTAGCAACGTTATGCTTATGCCAACAGCAGCTTGAACTTAGCAGCAAAAACTACGTTTCAAGCTAAACTGAGGCCACTAAATACATATTAGCCTTGGGTGTAATGAAGTGACTGAAAACATTTACTCAACCAAACCAAACAGAATATAGGTCTGTGCCTTCTTAACGATATTAGCTAAAAAAAAAAAAACTAGCTAAATAGGTAGCTAACCTAAAAATACTACATATGCCAAAACAAATTTTAGTTTTTTCCTGAACACTAGGCTTCATTATATGAGCTACCTCTTTACCAGTCAAATTTTTTATTCATATAGTTATTGTTTTTTGGCTCTGCACACTGAGGTTTATTGCAGCCACTATGATTATTTGCAAAACGTTCTCAAACTCGTATATTCTTGATATTTCCTGACATAACAGAATGTAGACCTACAGTATATTTTTTAGAATTACACAAACATTTTTGACCCTTATTTATCCCGGTTAACACAGATATTTCTACCTCATTATATCATTTTGCACTCTTGGTGTAACCCAATGATTTACAGTATGATCAGACTCACTCCCTCTCTTTTTCAACCTCCTTCTCATTTTCACATGCACACACCAAAAGAGACTGCATAACATCCATGTCACCCATATGGTGCGTAACTACTAATTTCTTACATTTCACTTATCACTCAGCCTCATAAACTTCCTCTGGGAGTTGGACAGCTGTTATCTTTGGCTGCCAATGTCACTGTCACACAAGTAACAGGAACCTTGAGCCTGGTTTCAGGCCTCCTCCCCTTCAGCTCCCCCCAATTGTCAAACAAAGAAAGTATTCATGGAGAGCAATCAATATAAAATGAAACCCTGTTTAGATTGTCAGCTTCCCATTTCTTCCTTTCCTTTCCAGTCCAGTCCTCTATATTCAGATAGAGGCATGAGCATTGCCAATAAACCCAGGAAGGCTGAGGTTATTTGAAGCATTGCTTACAGCCTGTCAGGCTCTGACCCTCAGCTTGTTAGCAGGCATCCCTGACAAGAAAGCGTCAGAGAACGAGATACAGGTGTTTCATAACCACAGAAACTAGCGGTGGGCAGAGGAACTGGAAGGAACTGCGTATGTTTCTTCATATTTTCTCTCTGGGTTTCCACTTCATCACCAGATGCACTTCTTGACAGAAACTCAGCTGAAATCATAGCTAGGCTACATTATCTCTGACTTCTAGTATGCACAATATACTATATGTAAATGTTTTCAGTACTATTGTTGTAGTTAACTTTAAACATCAGTGGTAAGACAACGATTTGAAATATGTCCAGAAAACCAGTGATTTGCTCAAAATTTGTTTAAAATTAACTTGACTACATACCAGGAAATGCATCATGTACTGATGACCTGTACTGATTACATTCTCAGTTTGCACATGCATAATTGCATATTGACTGTTGACTACTGCACATGCTGCTCCCACGTAGCATACATTCTCTTATTATATTCTTATATATTTCTATTATATCTCTGCATTTGCTGCTTAAAGTGCCTTAGATTTTGTTACTTATCTACTTTATATTTCATTTGTATTTTGTGTCATTCATGTGGACGGCAAAGTAAGAATTTCATTGTACAGGGAAACATGTTTCCTAACTGTGCATATAACAAATAAACACTTTGACTCTGACTTTAACAGGAATAGCTCTAGGATGGAATGGAATAGTCCAAAGTAGGGATGTACCAATGCCAATACCAGTACTGGGTATCGGGTCTGATACCGCCCTCTAGCAGGGGTGCCCTTTGTCACTGGTTCTGTTTATTATTTTTATGGACAGAATTTCTAGGTGCAGCCAGGGGCCGGAGGGAGTCCGGTTTGGGGACCACAAGATCTCATCTCTGCTTTTTGCAGATGATGTTGTCCTGTTGGCTCCATCAAACCAGGACCTCCAGCGTGCACTGGGGCGGTTTGCAGCCGAGTGTGAAGCAGCTGGGATGAGAATCAGCACCTCCAAGTCTGAGGCCATGGTTCTCAGTCAGAAAAGGGTGGCTTTTTCCCTTCAGGTTGGAGGAGAGTTCCTGCCTAAAGTGGAGGAGTTCAAGTATCTTGGGGTCTTGTTCACGAGTGAGGGAAGGATGGAACAGGAGATTGACAGGCGGATCGGTGCAGCTTCTGCAGTAATGCAGTCAATGTACCGGTCCATTGTGGTGAAGAAGGAGCTGAGCTGTAAGGCAAAGCTCTCAATTTACTGATCAATCTACGTTCCGACTCTCACCTATGGTCATGGGCTTTGGGTAATGACCGAAAGGGCAAGATCCTGGATACAGGCGGCCGAAATGAGCTTCCTCCGCAGGGTGGCTGGGCGCACCCTTAGAGATAGGGTGAGGAGCTCAGTCACACAGGAGGAGCTCAGAGTAGAACCACTGCTCCTCCACATCGAGAGGAGCCAGCTGAGGTGGCTCGGGCATCTGTTTCGGATCCCTGCCGGGCACCTTCCTAGGGAGGTGTTCCAGGGCACGTCGGACCGGGGGGAGGCCCAGGGGAAGACCCAGGACACGCTGGAGGGACTATGTCTCTCGGCTGGCTTTGGGAAGGCGAGGGATTTCTCCCGGGGGGCTGGGGTAGAGAGAGGGAAGTCTGGGCATCTTTGCTTAGACTGCTGCCCCCACGACCCGGTTCCGGATAAGCAGAGGAAAATGGATGGATGGTTTACCCAGTTTTATTTTTATGCACAAAACAGTAAACAGGCCTTAGTTGATCCCTCTTATAAGCTTACATAAAGTGTCTGGTGATGCTCTGTTAAGCTAATGCTAACTTAGCTAAATCAGATGCTTTGTATTTCTTTTTATAGAAATAATACATCAATAAAATTCTGGAAATTATATTTATCATTGACTATATTGTTGTGTGAGCTGTTGTGATAGCTGTCAACTTAAACAAGTGTTTAAAACTGTTTCATAGTGCTTACATGACAATGTATTCCAGGTGTCTGAATTGAAACATTAGCTAACCTACAAAAGCAGAATATTTCATGAATTTGTTGTGTGTATAGGTTCCCAAAAGATAAAGTGAAAAGACAGAGATGGAAAGTAGCATCAAGGAGAAAGGACACCGAGCCAAGTGAGCTCAGTTGTCTGAAGCTGTTAGAAGACTGTGACAGGACTGGACAATATGTTTAAAAGGAAGGAGTGACCCTGTTTTTTTTTCTAATTTTTGTTTGTTTGCCGTTCCAGACCACCTTTGCAAAATTTGTGCCAATGGCTTACTGTTTCCAGTGATGGAGGAAGTACTCAGATTGTTTACTTAGGTAAAAGTAGCAATACCACAGTGTAAAAATATGAAAATGTTACTTATGTACAAAAGCATTAGCATCAAAATATACTTAAAGTACTAAAAGTAAAAGTAGTCATTCTGCAGAATAGCACCGACTACATTAAGGCATTTTATTGGATTATAATTACTGATGTTTTATTGTGTATATCACAATTAATGTTGTATCTGGTAAAAGTTTAGCTATTTTTAACTACCATATATACACTCATATTTTGAAGTAGGACTGCAGTGGTGTATTGGTTTTATTGTATACCATGGTAAGAAAATTGACAGCTATCATACCATGCACATTTGCTAATTACTGGTGTTGAAGAAAAAAATGCAATGTGTGTGCACCTTTCTTCCCCGACTGTCTGTGAGACTCCGCAACGGGCACCACATGCACACATGAAGCAGACAAATAGGAGAGAAGGAGGCTGAAATCACCAAACTCTGAACTAAGTTTCCACATTGTCTGTTTGCTCGCTAATCTCTGGCTTACAAAAGAACTCTCACTGATACCAATCTGACCCCAGAAACACAAACTTTCCCCACTCACATAATGTGTGTGTGAGTGAAGGTACAGATAAGTCTGGCTGCACTCCACAACAAATTAACAACTACTTTGATAATCATTTAGAGAATTGTTATGGTACAGTATTGTTCAAAATAATAGAAAAAAAACCAGGTCGATGCACAGTCTCCCTTACCCAGTTTATCCCTGCTCTTCTGTCTACAGCCATCATCACCTCCACCTCGACCAGCCCAGGAGTGACCTCTGCGTCCGCAGCCCGGTACATCATCATCCACCATACCACTGACTGTTTTTCTGCTGCTGCTGATCGACACCCGGTCATCTACCTCATTACTCCTCCTGTATATATGTCACTACCTTCACTGTAAATAAACCTCACTGCTTGAACCGAAGCCAGCCACCTGGGTCCGCTTTTTTATCTGCTCGCTCACTCTGTGTTCGAGTGCACCCTAACATGAAGAAGTGTTCTCTGGAGTGACGAATCACGCTTCTCTGTCTGGCAATCCCATGGACAAGTCTGGGTTTGGCGGTTGCCAAGAGAACAGTACTTATCTGACTGCATTGTGCCAAGTGTAAAGTTTGGAGGGGGGATTATGATGTGGGGTTGTATTTTAGGAGCTGGGCTTGGCCCCTTAGTTCCAGTGAAAGGAACTCTTAATTCCTCCGCATACCAAAACATTTTGGACAATTTCATGCTCCCATCTTTTTGGGAACAGTTTGGGGATGGCCCATTCCTGTTCCAACATGACTGTGCACCCGTGCACAAAGCAAGGTCCATAAAGACATGGATGAGTGCGTTTGGTGTGGAAGAACGTGACTGGCCTGCACAGAGTCCTGACCTCAACCTGATAGAACACCTTTGGGATGAATTAGAGTGGAGACTGTGATTCCAGGCCTTCTCGTCCAACATCAGTGTCTCACCTCACAAATGCGCTTCTGGAAGAATTGTCAAAAATTCCCATTAACACACTCCTAAACCTTGTGGACAGCCTTCCCAGAAGAGTTGAAGCTGTTATAGCTGCAAAGGGCGGGCCAACATCATATTAAACCCTATGGATGAAAAATCGGTTGTTGCTCAAGTTCATGTGCATGTGAAGGCAGGCGACACAAATACTTTTGGCAATATAGTGTACATCACATTTTTTTGAGCTTTCAGTCACATTTAAGATGATAATTCATTGTTGTAACATTGTAGATAAGTCAGAAAACACAGAAAAGCATGCTATGGGCAGCATATTGGCAAAATGTTATATTGCCTTGTTTCTTATGCATATTTTCAATAAAGCTTATTTAAAAAAAAAAAAAAAGACATCCACGGTGCCGTTGTAAAAGAGGAATTTTTCGACTGTGCGGTTTTGTGGATATATTTTACCTCCTGCTGCCTGCACTGTGACCAGAGTATGTGGAGAAAAATCCAGGGCCTGAGGTTACTGCATGTCTGGGAATATTCCTGTACAGGGACCCACAGTTTTACCTGGCCAGGTCTAACCTACAAGCACCCCCCCGTGCTCATTATGCGAACTGTATTGAATGGTTGTGAACAGGAAGAAAACAAATACTAACTTTATGTAGTTAACAGTGATGTCAAACGAGCTCTGTTTATGAAGACTGAGACCAGCAGCTCCTCTGCAGCAGAATAAGTATGTGTCCAGCAGAGAGGACAGGATGAAGCATGCAGCCTCATTAAATTAAACATTTACATTTCTGACTGTGACAATATGTGCTCCTAAACTGTGACATTCTGGTCAGCGGGTTGTGAAATCCTTACATCTTAACACTCCTAAAAAGGTTCAAATCCACTGCATTACAATATGCTTTTTAGCAGGCTACAGAAATTCAGTCGGTTACATGTTATTCAGTAAGATCCGTGGTAGTACTGTGTTTGTTATCACAAAAAGGTTTCAGGTAATTTGCACAGTCTCCTGTTACATAAGATTTTATTAATCACTATCAGAAAGTAAATCTCATGAAATTAAAAAGTGTCTCTAAAATCATTGCACTTTTATGGTAGTTGTAGTTTTTTATAGTAGAAACACTGCATCATTAAGTACTTGTATCAGTACTCCGTATCAGTGAGTTCTTAAATGCAAGTACCTTTACTTGGTCTGAAAAACAGTAGTATCAGTGCATCCCTACTCCATAAACTATTTCACTAACTTGTTATCAATACTGAATCAAGCCGTCATCTGCACATCTGCACTCGTGACCCGAGCTGCACTGC
>NW_018128096.1:627020-631845 GCF_001952655.1 Monopterus albus
GGGTCACGAGGTCATGGCTGTAGTATGCTCTCTCTAAGGCCAGAGAGAGGTGGTGCTCTGCCAAAATCCCTCTGAGATTCAGTCTGCTGGCCTCCCCCATCTACACAGAGCCCAAAGAGGAAGTAGCGGGGGAGCTGAAAGGGGAAGGAGGAGGAGGAGGTGAAGGAGAAAAAGGAAGAAAGGGAACCAAACAAATGTGTCCCACAACACAGGAAGCAATCCAGCGTGGGCTCCATTTCAGCACAGGAAACTTCCTTCAGTAAAGTTAGAGAATGACGCCGGGAGGTTTATTAACAGACAGCAGCAACACAGAAGAGAAAAGCAAGAGTGGAAACAGAGAGGAAAGTGTGATGAGAGTGGCAGGAGACAGTGTCCAAGGACAGGGAAAGAATGAAGACAGATGGGGTAAATTAGCAGGAACAAGAGAAATAAACAGGAAAACACATACTCTACTTTGCCAGTATTCAATGAAGTCCACAGAGCAGGACATCATACTCAGGCCTGAAATTCTTCTCATATCTGATTCTATTAACTGTTCAGGCAGCCAACTCAACCCCAGCATCCACCTGCAGTCTCAGAGTCTACTTTCACCTGTTATCACTTCCTGCTGTGTTGAGCTCAGTGCATAAAACTGGAGAGTGACAGAGTCAAGATGTCACGTATAAACACTCTATTAATGTAAAAGTCCATTCCACATAAGCATAATTCTGTCATACAATTTATGTACTAGAGGCAACGCTAGAGTAGAACAGGTATTAAATATAAAACCTAACCTGGGATTGATCTCTTTTTTGTTTTATTAGTTCCTAACAGCTGCCCTGTTTTTAAGCCCAAGCCTAAAGTCTTCAGACAGTCAAGTAGCAAGGCAGATGAGTATAATTCAAAGCCTAATTTTTATGGCTCAAGTCCACGTCTCACTTCAACAGATTTCCCTGAAATTAAATTTCTTCATACGTACTTCACTTGTGTCACTCAGTGTACTAGTAGAATTTCACAGTATGACAAATAGGATACAGTAATCTGAAGTGTGTCTAAACTTTAAAAATAGTCATTACAGTTACAGACAAACTGACTGCATGCATCCAACTGTTCCCATAATATTTAACCTTGCACCCATATTTAATACTAAGCTGACAGTGAGGTCCTCCATGCTAATGCTGCTCAGCAAGCTGCCAAAACTATGACAGCAGAAAGTGATTCACTGTAGATTCATTTGCCATCTTGTCAACATTGATCATTTCTGATTTCACTATTAAAACCTGAGTCACATTCAAGATGCAAGTTTCAGGATCTGATATCCATGTGATCTAAACAGGAATGGATTCTAAACACAAAACTTTCTGATGCAGTGCAACTAGTCAGATGTAAACATCCTCTGCTTACTTTAAAGAAAAATTGATGGAATGAATAGGGAGTGAGAAGATAAATTAGAGTACCTTCATTCCTGACACATTTCAACACATTTATACACTTCCTTCAGATGATGAATGTGTCCTTTCTGGTTGTTTTCTGTCAGAGAATATGTTATAGATTTGACACAGGTTACAAGAAGAAAATCAATTTCATTCTTGCTTGTCATCAGTCTCTGCCTTTGTTGAATGCATCTCAGGTTCACAGTGTTCATCAGAGTGTGTGTATGTGTGTGTATGTTCTTGAGAATATGTGTGTTTACACTGAATAAAACCCACAAGTACGACAGCAGCAGGATCCAAAGCCTTGACTAAACCGTGGGCTCCAAATCCTCTCTGATGACAGATAATTTTCACTATGTGGTTTCTCAGGCCCCCGCTCATGCTCACAAACACGCACACACACATGGAGAGCACAAGTTACCAGGGTAACTCTTGCGTGCTTTGGATGAATGAAGGGGAGAGGAGGATGAGATCACTGGTATCTTGTTTCATTGTTGCTTTACAGAAGCCCTCAACTTCAGAATCAAGGCTTAGCTCTACACATCCCATCAACACTCACACCACTGACTTTGCTGCTCATGTTTCTCTCGCATGGCTGAAAACTGCAACTGCCTCTTGATAACTCTTGATGCACTTTGCCTACTGAGAAAACAAGTCAGTGCATGATGCAGTCAACATGGCACTGCATTAGATCCTGCAACACCTCGGCTCCCCAGGGACCTAGGAACAGGTCCTCTTTGTGGATTTCAGCTCGGCATTATCATCTCAAACATCCTCCTCTCCAAACTCACCCAGCTCACTGTGCTGCCCACACCTGTCAGTGGATCACCAGCTTTCTGACAGACAGAAGCCAGCAGGTGAGAGTGGGGAAAATCACATACAGGACCTCGACAATCAGCACAGGTGCCCCCCAGGCATGTGTGTTCTTCCTGTTGCTCTTCTCTATAGAGCAACAACTGGACCTCAGAGGACTACTCCTGAAGTTCACAGATGACACAACAATCACAGTTCTCATCCGAGATGGTGACGAGTCTCTGTGGAATGGTCCCAAGAACCTGGAGCTGACACACTCGAAACAGTGGAGATGACAGTGGACTTCAGGAAGAAGATTTCTGCAGACCCCTTACATCCCTGTCACAAACTGATTGAACCACTCCCCTTTAGAGAGCGCTACAGAACATTGCACACCAAAACAGCACAAGGACAGTTTCTTCTGTGCCATCACTCAGTTAATCCATGACTGTAATGACAGGACACAGCAATCACCTCAGTGCATTAAATTACAGATATAACCACTGTATATATCAGTCTGAAAGCTCTTCTGCCGTAATATTTTTTTTCATTGTTATTTTCTATTTCCTGTTGCTTTACAAACACACTGAGAGCCTCTGCACCAGAGTCAAATTCCTTGTATGTTCAAACATACTTGGACATTAAAGATGATTCTGAAGTCATTTCTCTCTTTATCTCACTCTTTTTTTTTAACAAACCATCTAAAAATGAAGTGCAATGTTTGTGCATCTCAAAATATAAACAGGTGCAACATGTAACAGAAACAGAAGAACGTCTGTTACAACAGTCCTACACAGTCCTTTTGAAGTGTGTGTAGTTTGTATTTGCTGTATCTGCTGTTCCATGGGGAGGATACACTGTACATATACATGCATTTCATGTGTAGCCAGTAATTCAGTCACTGTGTACTATTTGTTAGAGATATGGGTGTAGGTTTCCCTTCTCCAAAGTGTTTCTGTAGCCTCCTCTGTAGACTGTTTGTACACCATTAGAACATAGATCTTCCCCAACTATAGCCACTTTTAAAACTAAGCTAAAGACTGTTCTATTTTCCACTGCTTTAAATTAATGTTTCTAAATTCCACCCAGTATCTGCTTCTATTTTTATTTTTCATCCATTACCCAATGACCAACTGACTTCATTGTGCTGTTTAGCTGACTGTACAAGTCAAATGTCAAATTTTCTCGAAGAAAGTATGCCCTCCTCTGATGTTAAAGTACTCAGAGGTGAGTCTTGGGAACACTGAAGTAAAGGGGTATACTGAGAACAGTGAGGATCCACAGTCTGTCACAGCTATACTAGAAGTACTAGGTATCTACTCATGCATGTACTATCTACTCATGACTTGTACTGTCAGGTGTGACATGGACTATTATGCTTTTAAAACTAATCGGCACAGAATCGGACATCTCAGGCTAATCACTGGTCAAGGCTGATCACACTGAACACCAGCCATTACTGATCTCCACCAACTCATCAGTGCATCTCTTATAAAATGTTTTCAGTGGTAGTGGGTGATGAATGACACATGACAAGATCTCATTATCAGTTAGCAAATGAATAACTGATATATTCAAAGGAATAAATACACATTAACTTCTGTTTCCTATTTTTGTTGTTGTTGTTTGTTTTGTTTTGTTTTCCAATCACATTTAAGTCTATATCTATTTCTAATCACTTGGAAACAGTGGCCAATGTGTTCTTGCTGGTGCGTCATACTGTTCTGATTCTTTTCTCTTTATTTGTAAAACTGGAACAAAACTGCACACACAGTGTATTTTGAGTCATACAATGATCTCAGAGTGTCAGATATTACTTTTTGTCATAAACACCTGACTTTCAACCTTCTGATTATACACAAAGACACAGCTGATGTCTAGAGAAATGCCAGATAGAGGATTCAGCTCAGTCTGACCTGGATGAACTATAAATAAACAAACAAAAAACAAAAGCCTGGCTGGATGAGTAAGCCTGGGACTTTGCTCTCAAAACTCCAAAGCTCCTAAGTCACTCAGTTCTTCAGTAAATGTTTACCTCTGCTCTCAAAGCAGAAGTAGGTGGATATTGGTCTTCCTATCTCAATACAGAAAAGGTTTTTCTTTCTTCAGACAGGAGGAGAGAAGGAAGAAGGAAGGCTTGCCTTGATCTCCTGACACCCACAGGCAGTGGCACCTGCAGCCTTAATCCTGTACTCACCATTTGTACATTTTTAAAAAATGATTTTGCTCAATTTTTCCATCTGGCGGTCACTGCATGATTAACATATATAATATATATATTGCCTATATGCAAAATATAGTTTCAAATTTACAGCCCAAGGAACTATATATCTAATATGATATTACACACCACTAGAGCAGATCATATGGCTTACTCTCTAACATGCTGCTGTCACTTCCTTGGAGTGACTGACAGCAGTGCACACACTGACTTTACCTGCTGTCATTGCCTATAACATCATCAGGACATGGGCAGGGTATTTTCTATTTATCATGGCTCATGACCTACATTCGTGTGTTATTTTGTGGGCTAATTATTGTGTGTGGATTTAAGTGTCAGATCAGTGATTCTCAAGGGCTGGCTGAAGCACACCTCCTAATACCAACACTGGTCATTGCTG